>NW_026901734.1:0-55084 GCF_033783945.1 Neopsephotus bourkii
GTCAAGAGACCCCTGCAGAACAGCAGCCCTCAGCTGCAGGCTGAGAGCCTGCCTATGCCAGGGAAACGGCAGCCACCAGAACTACAGCCACAGGGAGCTGGACCCGCTCCGCCCCTCCGCCAGGCTGCTGATGGAGACCTGAGGACGGGCACAGGACACGCACGGACGGAAGGAGCCACATGGAAAATCTGGGGAACACGGCTCACAGACTGCAAACATCCAGAACCTGCTCTGACACCCGATGTGCCAGGACAGAAAGCTCGTGGTGCCCATCACCTACACAGGGAGGCCTCGGGAACAGTGCCACCAACATGGCAATCCACCCTTGCTTAGCCACATACAAGTACATCTGCATCCTGCCTAAAAAGAGTGCACTCTCAGGCATCATAGAACCGAGCTCCATAGGTGTGAATGTCCAGATCCTGCTCCTAAATCTTATGTGTTAGTTCAAACCCAAATGGCTGGGCATGTCCTACACAGTGCCTTCCAAAACAGTGCCACCAACTTGGATATTCCCGCTTACTTACACAGCTACGAGTCCATCTCTGCAAAGCCACATAGGACACCACTCTCCAGTAATCGAGACACCAGCTCCTTAAGTGTGAATGACCAGACCCTGCTACTTAGCCTCATGTGTTAGCACAGTAACAAATAGCTGGACATGTTATAAACAGTGTGTCCTGCAGAACAGTGCACCTAGCATGGATATCCTCACTTACTTACAAACCTGAGACTCCTGTAAAGCCTCACTGGGCACCACACTCTGGTGACCGAGACAAAAGCTCCCTAAGTGTGAACGTCCAGAACCTACTCCTAAGCCTCATGCGTTAGGACAGAAAAGTAGAGCTGGGCATGTTCTATGCAGGGAGCCTGCCAGAACAGTGCCTCCAACATGGATATCCTCCTTTACTTACACACCTAAAACTCCATCTCTCTAAAGCCTCACTGGACACCACTCTCCAGTGACCAAGACACAGGCACCCTAAGTACAAATGTCCAGACCCTGCTCCTAAGCCTCATGTGTTAGCACAGAACCCAGGAGCTGGGCTTATTTTACACACGGTGCCCTCTGAAACAGTGCCAGGACCATGGATATCCCCACTTAATTACCTATCTATAACTCCATCTCTATAAACCCTCCTTGGATAGCACTCTTTGCTTAACCAGAAACCAGCTCCCAAACTGCGAATGTCCAGAGCCTGATGCTAAGAAGAAAGTGCCTCAACAATTCCAAACTCAAATGACTGTTAGAACAGCAAAGACATCTCTGTATGGCTGAATGGAATAGAGGAGCTGTTCTTCTCCCTTCTCAGCACAACACATACCTTGATCCATAGGGCACCCAGGGGGATGCAGCCTCCCGAAGGAGGGGTCTCCTCTGCACTGGTTACTCTGGGGCTCCTGGAATACCCCACGGTCACTGTGGTGGCCCCGACACAATGGGCTTCTCCACTGCAACCACCACGGTTTTGTGATGGTATCAGCTGGATAGCAGTGGCCCGAGCAAGGGAATGCCTTCTTGAGGAGCACTGGAGAGCTCACCATCTTCATGCCCTGTGGAGCCAGGGCCAGCAGCTGTAACGAATAGGATGCAGAAATGTTACCAGGGTTCCTGGTTCTTGGAGCACCACTGGTGCCCTGCCAGCTGTAGGAAGGGTTTTTTTGCAAAGGCTGACCAGGCCGGGGGCCTTTGACCAATCTCAGAAGCCTCTCAGGTGGCTCCAGGTGGACGGAGAATAGGGCTTGGGCATCTCCTGGTAGATGTGCGCAGCCTGTGGCCCAGGAGCAGGTCTTGCTCACATGCTCAGGGAACAGCCGATCGCCACATTGGGGTCAGGAAGGAATTTCGCCCCCCGGACACATTGGCGCTGGTCCCGGGGGGTTTTTTGCCTTCCTCTGAGCATCGAGCAGGACCACTTGTCAGGGCTCCTCTGGTCCATTCTGGCTGCTCCTGCTCCATGCAGGTGGCCCCGTGTGAACGCATCCAGGGGGAGGAAGCTTTTTAGACTCCCAGGGTGGCCCTGGGAGTAGCTGCTTGTTCTCTGTACCACTGAGCACAGCCCCTTGTCAGGGCTCCCCTTTGGGCTTGGTTCTTGTTGGTGATCTCGCACCTTGAAGGACAACTTGTGCCTTGGCTCTCCCTGGCTCGACTGCCCAGTGAAAGTTTGGAGTGAGAGGGGCTTTGCTCTTCCCTTGGCTCTATTTCCCTGGGGGTTCTGGCTTGCGAAGAGAGGCAGAAAAATGAGAAGAGGCACAGAGAAATGTGGAGAGGGGCAGAGGAATGAAAAGAGTGGCAGAGGAATAAGAGGAGGAGGAAAGGATTGTGAAAAGAAGCAGAGGAACATAAAGACGGGGAAAGGAACGAGAAAAAGTGGCAGAGGAACGAGTAGAGGGGCAGAGGAACAAGAAGAGGAGCAGACAACTGAGAAGAGTGGCAAAGGAAGGAGAAGAGGGGCAGGGGAATGAGAAGAGGGTTAGAAGAAAAAGAAGAGGAGCAGACAAGTGAGAAGAGGGCAGAGGAACAAGAAGAGAGGCAGAGGAACGAGAAGAAGGGCAGAGGAATGTGAAGAGGGGCAGAGGAAAAAGAAGAGCAGGCAACTGACAAGAGGGGCAGAGGAATAAGAAGAGGGGCAGAAGAATGAGAAGAGGGGTAGACAAGTGAGAAGAGGGGTAGAGCAATAAGAGAACTGATGGAATAATGTGCAGAAGGGCAGAGGAATTTGAAGAGGGGCAGAGGATTGTGAAGAGGGGCAGAGGATTCTGAAGGCAAGAAAAGATTGTGATGGGGGCCAAGAAAGAACAGTGGCAGAGGATGAGGACGGGCAAAGGAAAGTGCAGGCGGCAAGGGATTGTGAAGAGGAGGAGAGGAACAAGAAGAGGGGCAGAAGAATGTGAAGAGGGACAGAGGAAACAGACAAGGGGCAGATTACTGAGAAGTGTGGCAGAGGAACAAGAAGATTGGCAGAGGAATAAGAAGAGGGACAGAAGAATGAGAAAAGGGGTAGACGAGTGAGAAGAGGGGTAGAGGAATCAGAGAACTGATGGAATAATGTGAAGAAGGGCAGAGGAATTTGAAGAAGGGCAGAGGATTGTGAAGAGGGGCAGAAGAATGTGAAGATGGACAGAGGAAAAAAAAGAAGGGCAGACGACTGAAAAGAGTGCAGAGGAACAAGAAGAGGGGCAGAGGAATGAGAAGAGGGGCAGAGGAACAAGAACAGGAGAAGAAGACTGAGAAGAGGGAGAGAAGAATGTGAAGAAGGACAGAGAAAAACACAAGGGACAGACAACTGAGAAGTGTGGCAGATGAACGAGAAGAGGGGCAGAGGAATAAGAAGAGCGGCAGAAGAATGAGAAGAGAGGAAGGGGACTGAGAAGAGGGGCAGAGGAACAAGAATAGGGGCAGAAGAATGTGAAGATAAACAGAGGAAAAAGACGAGGGGCAGACGACTAAAAAGAGTGGCAGAGGAAGAAGAAGAGGGGCAGAGGATTGTGAAGAGGGGCAGAGGAAAAAGAAGAGCAGACAACTGACAAGTGGGGCAGAGGAATAAGAAGAGGGGCAGAAGAATGAGAAGAGAGGCACACGAATGAAAGAATGGTTGGAATAATGTAAAGAGGGGCAAAGGAATTTGAAGAGGGGCAGAAGATTGTGAAGATGAGCAAAAGATTGTGAAGGGGGGCAGAGGAATGAGTGGCAGAGGATTAAGAACAGCAAAGGAAAGTGAAATGTGGCAGAGGATTGTGCAGAGTGTCAGAGGAATGTGAAGAGGGGCAGAGAGTAATGAAGAGGGCAGAGGATTGTGAAAAGGGTAAGAGGATTTTGAGCATGGGCAAAGTATTGTGGAGTGGCAGAAAATTTTGAAGAGTGGCAGAGGAATGAGAAGAGGGGTAGAGGATTGTGAAGTGGGTCAGAGGAATGTGAAGAGGGGCATAAGAATGTGAGAAGTGGCAGAGGAATGAGAAGATTGCCAAAGAAATGTGAAGATGGGCACAGGAATGTGAAAGGGGGCAAATGATTGTGAAGAGGGAAAGAGGAAAGAGAAGAGGGGCAGACAACTGAGAAGACTGGCAGAAGAATGAGAAGAGGGGAAGGCAACTGAGAAGAGGGGCAGAGGAAAGACGAGGGGAAGAAGACTGACAAGAGGGGCAGAGGAACGAGAACAGGGACAGAAGAATGTGAAGAGGGACAGAGGAAAAAGACGAGGGGCAGATATCTGAAAATAGTGGCAGAGGAACAAGAAGAGGGGCAGAGGAATGAGAAGAGGGGCAGAGGAAGGAGAACAGGGGAAGAAGACTGAGAAGAGGGAGAGAAGAATGTGAAGAGGGACAGAGGAAACAGACAAGGGGCAGACGACTGGGAAGTGTGGCAGAGGAACGAGAAGATTGGCAGAGGAATAAGAAGAGGGACAGAAGAATGAGAAGAGGGGTAGACGAGTAAGAAGGGGTAGAGGAATAAGAGAACTGATGGAATAATGTGAAAAAGGGCAGAGGAATTTGAAGAGGGGCAGAGGACTGTGAAGAAGGGCAGAAGATTGTGAAGACAAGCAAAAGATTGTGATGGGGGCCAAGAAAGAATAGTGGCAGAGGATGAGGACGGGCAAAGGAATGTGCAGGCGGCAAAGGATTGTGAAGAGGAGGAGAGGAACAAGAAGAGGGGCAGAAGAATGTGAAGAGGGACAGAGGAAAAAACCCAAATAGCTGGGCATGTCCTACACACAGTGCCCTCCAAAACAGTGCCACCAACTTGGATATTCCCACTTACTTACACAACTACGAGTCCATCTCTGTAAAGCCACATAGAACACCACTCAGGCCGGTTTTGCCATAGAAGGAGCAAGGTCAAGGGACCTGACCAGGAGATTCAGGTTTGGAGAATAAACCGGCAAGACGGATGTCACCAGATCCCCACAGACGTGATCAGCAAGGGAACAGCAATGTCTCCACCAACCAGTAAGAAACAAACACGAGCTTTCTCAGGTGTAGTGGGGTCTGGAGAATGCACATCCCAAATTACAGTCTGGTTGTGAGCTTTATCACGTGACCCGCCAGAAGAATGATTTCCAATGGGGCTCAAGAGCCTGAGGGTTTGGGTCACTTTTCCAATTGCCTTGTCAACACCTGCTTACCTACAAAGTGACCCCAGGTAGAAGATGTGGGGGGATGTCTCCCCCATAGGTTGGTCCTTCGAGGAGAAAAGGCAAGAGGCACAATTATTAATAGTTCCCACAACGTGGATTCCAAAGTACAGAGGGGATGGCAGTGCTGAGAACACAGACCAGATTAACAATTTCTGATACACAGATGTCAGCGCTATTCTTAACATTAAGACACAAACACGGCTATTTAAACCATCAGATTTATTATCGCTATAAACACATATGAAGTTATAAATACCAATAAATTTATTAATAAAGCTAAAAAAAGCATATAAATTTATGAAGAAAGGTAGAAATAACACATACAAATTTATGAAGGTATAAATAACAAATTTATGAAGAAAGGTATAAATAACATAAATTCATTAAGATTTAAAAACCATACAAATTTATGAAGAAAGATATGAGTAACATAAATTTATTAATAAAGCTATAATAACACGTACAAAATTATGAAGAAAGCTGTAAATAACATAAAGCTATTAATAAACCTATAAACAACACATACGTTTATTAACAATGCTATAAACACCATATAAGTTTCTAATAAAGCTATAAATAACACATAAATTGATGAATAATGCTATAAATAAGATAAAAATTATGAGTAAAACAAAAAAATTACACAATTTTATGAATAACGCTATAAATAACATATGAAATTATGAATAAAGCTATAAACAACATATAAATTGATAAAGCTATAAATAAAACATACAAATTTATGACTAAAGATATAAATAACATACAGATTTATGAATAAAGGAATAAATACCATACAAATGTATTAATAAAGCCATAAATAACATATAAAGTACTAATAAAGCAATAACAAAAATATTTATTAATAACGCTATAAATAACATAAAATTTTATAAATCAAGCTATAAATAGCATACAAATTTATGAATAAAGCTATCAATAAGATACAAATTACGACTAAAGCTAGAAATAACAAATATATAAAGCTATAAATGACATACATTGATGAAAAAAGCTATAAGTAAGATACAGGCTTATGAATAAAGCAATAAATAAGATACAAATTTATAAATAAAGCTATAAATAAGATGCAAACTTATGACTAATGCTATAAATAACATAAATATCTAAATAAAGCTATAAATAACACAAATTTCTAAATAAAGCTATTAATAACATACAAATTTATGACAAAAGCTGTAACGTAAATTTCTAAATAAAGCTACAAATAACATAGATATTTATTAATAAAGCTATAAGTAACACAAATTTCTAAATAAAGCGGTAAATAACATACAAAGTTAGGAATAAAGCTATAAATAAGATACAAATTTAGGAATAAAGCTATAAATAACATAAATTTATAAATAAGGCTGTAAATAACATACAACTTTAGAAATAAAGCTATAAATTGCATACAAATTTATGACTAAAGCTATATATAACAAATAATTTCCTAAATAAAGCTATAAATAATAGAAATTTATAAATAAATCTATTAACATAAAAAGTCATGACAAAACTATAACATAAATATTTAAATAAAGCTATAAATAAGGTAGATGTTTATATATAAAGCTATAAATAACATAAATTTATTAATAAAGCTCTATATATGATACAAAAATATGACTAAAGCTATAAATAACTTATAAATTTATAAAGCTATAAGTAAGATACAAAATTATGACTAAAGCTAGAAATAACATAAATTTATAAAGCTGTAACACATACATTGATGAATAAAGCTATAAAGAAGATACAAACTTATGAATAAAATAATAAGATACAGATTTATAAAGCTATAAATAAGATACAAATTTATGACTAAAGCTATAAATAACATAGATATTTATCAAAAAAGCCTTAAATAACACATACATTTCTAAATAAAGCTATAAATAATATACAAAGTTAGGAATAAAGCTATAAATAAGATGCAAATTTAGGAATAAAGCTCTAAATAAGATACAAAGTTATGACTAAAGCTAGAAATAACATATAAATTTATAAAGCTATATTATAAACACATACATTGATGAATAAAGCTATAAATAAGATAACGACTTATGAATAAAGCAATAAATAAGACACAAATTTAGAAATAAAGCTATAAATAAAACATACAAATATAAATAAAGAACATGCAGATTTATGAATAAAGGAATAAATACCATACAAATGTATTAATAAAGCTATAAATAACATATAAAGTGTTAATAAAGCAATAAATAACACAAATATTTATTAATAACGCTATAAATACCATAAAATTTTATAAATCAAGCTATAAATAGCATACAAATTTATGAATAAAGCTATAAATAAGATACAAATTATGACTAAAGCTAGAAATAAATTTATAAAGCTATAAATGACATACATTGATGAATAAAGCTATAAGTAAGATACAGGCTTATGAATAAAGCAATAAATAAGATACAAATTTACAAATAAAGCTATAAATAAGATGCAAATTTATGACTAAAGCTACAAATAACATAAAAATCTAAATAAAGCTATTAATAACATACAAATTTATGACATAAGCTATAACATATATTTCTAAATAAAGCTACAAATAACATAGATATTTATCAATAAAGCGATAAATAACATAAATTTATAAATAAAGCTATAAATAACATGCAAAGTTAGGAATAGAGCTATAAATGAGATACAAATTTAGGAATAAAGCTATAAATAAGCTATAAATTCGTAAATAAGGCTATACATAAGATAAAATTTAGGAATAAAGCTATAAATAACCTATAAATTTCTGAGGAAGGCTATAAATAAGATACAAATTTAGGAATAAAGCTATAAATAAGCTATAAATTTCTAAATAAGGCTATAAATAAGATACAAATGTAGGAATAAAGCTATAAAGCTATAAATATATAAATAAGGCTATAAATAAGATACAAATTTAGGAATAAAGCTATAAATAAGCTATAAATATATAAATAAGGCTATAAATAAGATAAAAATTTATAAGGCTATAAATAAGATACAAATTTAGGAATAAAGCTATAAATAAGATATAAATTTATAAATAAGGCTATAAAAAGATACAAATTTAGGAATAAAGCTATAAATTATATATGAATTTATAAATAGGGCTATAAATACGATATAAATTTATAAGGATAAAAATAAGATACAAATTTAGGAATAATGGTATAAATAAGGTATAAATTCCTAAATAAGGCTACAAATAAGATAAGTAAGATACAGGCTTATGAATAAAGCAATAAATAAGATACAAATTTACAAATAAAGCTATAAAGAAGATGGAAATTTATGACTAAAGCTATAACTAACATAAAAATCTAAATAAAGCTATAAGTAACAAATTTCTAAATAAAGCTATTAATAACATACAAATTTATGACATAAGCTATAACATAAATTTCTAAATAAAGCTACAAATAACATAGATATTTATCAATAAAGCTATAAATAACACATAAATTTATAAACAAAGCTATAAATAACATGCAAAGTTAGGAATACAGCTATAAATAAGATACAAATTTAGGAAAAAAGCTATAAATAACATATAAATTTATAAATAAGGCTGTAAATAACACACAAATTTGGAAATAAAGCTATAAATACCACACAAATTTATGAATAAAGCTCTAAATAAGATACAGACTTATGAATAAAACAATAAATAAGATAAAAATTTATAAATAAAGCAATAAATAAGATGCAAATTTATGACTAAAGCTATATATAACATATAAATTTCTAAATAAAGCTATAACACAAATTAATTAATAAATATATTAATAACAAATTCATGACAAATGCTATACCATAAATTTATAAATAAAGCTATAGGTAAGATAGATGTTTATATATAAAGCTAGAAATAACATAAATGTATGAATAAAGCTCTATATAAGATACAAAATTATGACTAAAGCTAGAAATAACTTATAAATTTATAAAGCTATAAATAAGATACAAAATTATGACTAAAGCTAGAAATAACATGAATTTATAAAGCTATAAATAACACATAGGTTGATGAATAAAGCTATAAAGAAGATACAAACTTATGAATAAAATAATAAGATACAGATTTATAAAGCTATAAATAAGATACAAATTTATGACTAACGCTATATATAACATATAAATTTCTAAATAAAGCTATAAATAACACAATTTTATAAATAAAGCTATTAATAACATACAAATTTATGACAAAAGCTATAACATATAAATTTCTAAATAAAGCTATAAATAACATAGATATTTATCAATAAAGCCTTAAATAACACACACATTTCTAAATAAAGCTATAAATAATACACAAAGATAGGAATAAAGCTATAAATAAGATACAACTTTTGGAATAAAGCTCTAAATAAGATACAAAATTATGACTAAAGCTAGAAATAACATATAAATTTATAAAGCTATATTATAAACACATACATTGATGAATAAACCTCTAAATAAGATACAGACTTATGAATAAAGCAATAAATAAGACACAAATTTAGAAATAAAGCTATAAATAAGATACAAATTTATGACTAATGCTATAAATAACATATACATTTCTAAATAAAGCTATAAAAAAAGAAAAATGTATTAAAAAAGCTATTAATAACCTACAGATTTATGACTAAAGCTATAACATAAATTTCTAAATAAAGCTATAAATAGCATAGATATTTATAAATAAAGCTATAAATAACACATACATTTCTAAATACAGCTATAAATAAGATACAAATTTAGGAAAAAAGCCATAAATAAGATATAAATTTATAAATAAGGCTATAAATAACACACAAATTTAGAAATAAAGCTATAAATACCCTACAAATTTATGAATAAAGCTCTAAATAGGACACAAAATTATGACTAAAGCTATGAATAACTTATACATTTATAAAGCTCTAAATAACATACAAAATTATGATTAAAGCTAGAAATAACATATAAATTTATAAAGCTATAAATAACACATAAATTGATAAACCTAGAAATAAGATACAGACTTATGAATAACGCAATAAATAAGATACACATTTAGAAATAAACCTATAAATAACAAATCTAGAAATAAAGCTATAAATAACATATAAATTTCTAAATAAAGCTATAAATAGCATACAAATTTATAAATAAAGCTATAAATAACACATAAATTTATAAATAAAGCTACAAATAAAATACAAAGTTATGAATAAAGCTATAAATAAGATACAAATTTATAAGGCTATAAATAAGATACAAATTTAGGAATAAAACTATAAATAAACTATAAATTTATAAATAAGGCTTTAAATAAGATACAAATTTAGGAATAAAGCCATAAATACGCTATGAATTTCTAAATAAGTCTTTAAATAACATACAAATTAAGGAATAAAGCTATAAATAACAGATAAATTTAGGAATAAAGCTATAAATAACACATAAATTTATAAATAAAGATATAAATCAAACATAAAGTTATGAATAAAGCTATAAATAAGCAATACATTTATAAAAAAGATACAAATTTTGGAATAAAGCTACAAATAACATATAAATTTGTAAATAAGGCTATAAAGATAGAAATTTAGGAATAAAGCTATAAATAGCATAGATATTTATAAATAAAGCTATAAGTAACACATCAATTTATAAAGATATAAATAAAATACAAAGTTATGAATAAAGCAAAAATTAAGATACAAATTTAGGAATAAAGCTATAAAATGAATTTATAAATAAGGCTATACATAATATATAAATTTATAAGGCCATAAATAAGATACAGATTTAGGAATAAAGCTATAAATAAGCTATAAATTTATAAATAAGGCTATAAATAAGATAGAAATTTAGGAATAAAGCTATAAATAAGCTATAAATTTATAAATAAGGCTATAAATAAGATAGAAATTTAGAAATAAAGATAGAAATTATAGATAAATTTAGGAAAAAAGCTATAAATAGCATAGATATTTATAAATAAAGATATAAATAACACATAAATTTATAAAGATATAAATAAAATGCAAAGTTATAAATAAAGGAAAAATTAAGATACAAGTTTAGGAATAAAGCTATAAATAAGATGAATTTATAAATAAGGCTATAAATAATATATACATTTATAAGGCTATAGATAAGATACAGATTTAGGAATAAAGCTATAAATAAGCTATAAAGTTCTAAATAAAGCTATAAATAAGCTATAAATTTTAAATAAAGCTACAAATCAGATACAAATTTAGGAATTAAGCTATAATTAAGCTATAAATTTATAAATAAGGCTATAAATAAGATAGAAATTTAGAAATAAGGATAGAAATTATAGATAAATTTAGGAAAAAAGCTATAAATAGCATAGATGTTTATAAATAAAGATATAAATAACACATAAATTTATAAAGATATAAATAAAATGCAAAGTTATAAATAAAGGAAAAATTAAGATACAAGTTTAGGAATAAAGCTATAAATAAGATGAATTTATAAATAAGGCTATAAATAACATATAAATTTATAAGGCTATAGATAAGATACAGATTTAGGAACAAAGCTATAAATAAGCTATAAAGTTCTAAATAAAGCTATAAACAAGCTATAAATTTTAAATAAAGCTACAAATAAGATACAAATTTAGGAATTAAGCTATAAATAAGCTATAAATTTATAAATAAGGCTATAAATAAGAGAGAAATTTAGGAACAAAGCTATAAATAAGCAATAAATTTATAAATAAGGCTATAAATAAGACAGAAATTTAGGAATAAAGCTATAAATAAGCTATAAAAATATAAAGAAGGCTATAAATAAGAGAAATTTAGGAATAAAGATATAAATATGCTACAAATATATAAATAAGGCTATAAATAAGATATAAATTTATAAGGCTATAAATAAGATACAAATTTAGGAATAAAGCTATAAATAAGCAAGAAATTTATAAATAAGGCTATAAATATACAAATTTAGGAATAAAGCTATAAATAAGCTATAAATTTATAAATAAGGCTATAAATAAAATAGAAATTTAGGAATAAAGCTATAAATAACACATAAATTTGTAAATAAAGCTATAAATAAGATACAAATTTAGGAATAAAGTTATAAATAAGCTATAAATTTATAAATAAGGCTATAAATAATATAGAAATTTAGGAATAAAGCTATAAATAAGCTATAAATTTATAAATAAGGCTATAAATAAGATACGAATTTAGAAATAAAGCTATAAATAAGCTATGAATTTATAAATAAGGCTATAAATAAGATAGAAATTTAGGAATAAAGCTATAAATAACAGATAAATGTAGGAATAAAGCTATAAATAACACATAAATTTATAAATAAAGATATAAATAAAACACAAAATTATGAATATAGCTGGAAATAAGCAATAAATTTCTAAATAAGGCTATAAATAAGATACAAATTTAGGAATAAAGCTATAAATAACAAATAAATTTGTAAATAAAGCTACAAATAAAATACAAACTTATGAATAAAGCTATACATAAGCTATAAATTTATAAATAAGGCTATAAATAAGATACAAATTTAGGAATAAAGCTATAAATAAGCTATAAATGTATAAATAAGGCTATAAATAAGATAGAAATTTAGGAATAAAGATATAAATTATAGATAAATTTAGGAAAAAAGCTCTAAATAGCATAGATATGTATAAATAAAGATATAAATAACACATAAATTTATAAAGATATAAATAAAATGCAAAGTTATAAATAAAGCAAAAATTAAGATACAACTTTAGGAATAAAGCTATAAATAAGACGAATTTATAAATAAGGCTATAAATAATATATAAATTTATAAGGCTATAGATAAGATACAAATTTAGGAATAAAGCTATAAATAAGCTATAACGTTCTAAATAAAGCTATAAATAAGCTACAAACTTCTAAATAAAGCTAAAAATAAGATACAAATTTAGGAATTAAGCTATAAATAAGCTATAAATTTATAAATAAGGCTACAAATAAGTTAAAAAATTAGCAATAAATCTATAAATAATATATAAATTTATGGGTAAAGCTATAAATAACAGAACTACGAATAAAGCTGTAAATAACATACAAAGTTATGAAGAAAGCTATAAATAAGATATAAATTTATAAATAAGGTTATAAATAAGATATAAATTTATAAGGCTATAAATAAGAAATTTAGGAATAAAGCTATAAATAAGCTAGAAATTTAGGAATAAAGCTATAAATAAGCTATAAAAATATAAATAAGGCTATAAATAAGAGAGAAATTTAGGAATAAAGCTATAAATAAGATATAAATATATAAATAAGGCTATAAATAAGATATAAATTTATAAGGCTATAAATAAGAGACAAATCTAGGAATAAAGCTATAAATAAGCTATAAATTTATAAATAAGGCTATAAATAAGATAGAAATTTAGGAATAAAGCTATAAATAAGCAAGAAATTTATAAATAAGTCTATAAATAAGATATAAATTTACAAGTCTATAAATAAGAGACAAATTTAGGAATAAAGCTATAAATAAGCTATAAATTTATAAATAAGGCTATTAATGAGATAAAAATTTAAGACTAAACCTATAAATAACGTATAGATTTCTAAATAAAGCTATAAATAAGATATAAATTGAGGAATAAACTATAAATTAACTATAAATTTATAAATAAGGCTATAAATAATTTAGAAATGTAGGAATAAAGCTATAAATAAGCCATAGATTTATAAATAAGGCTAAAAATAAGATAGAAATTTAGGAATAAACCTAGAAATAAGACATAAATTTATAAATAAGGCTATAAATAAGATACAAATCTAGGAATAAAGCTATAAATAACAGATAAATTGATGAATAAAGCTATCAATGACTTCACAGTTAGGAAACAGAACAGAAGAGGTGTGACCCTGAACCCGGGCCCCAGTTCTGTACCGAGCGCTGCTGCCGGACTCGCAGGAGGGAACCAGCCGGCAGCTGCTCCGCCTGTTCCCACGCTCCTCATTCTGGTGTCTCCCTCCAGAAGCAGCCCCGCTTCCAGGCTCCGCTTTCCGGCTCGTGGCGATCTAGGAAGCAAACAACACCGAGGAATTATCAGGCCCTGCCTGTGGCTCACCTGGCAGCACGCACAGCAACTCTGCTGCCATCAGGGACAGTCAAATCCGGCCAAAGGCGGCCTGCGACTTGAAAATCAGAGGCTGTTTTTCTCCTGTGTTGCAGCACACAGGTGCTGTGCACACAGATGCAGCACATGTATCAGCAGGCTGGTGTGAAACTTCTTTAGTGATCTGAGCCAGAAAGGTTGCACTCGTGCGCTCACTTCGGCAGCATGGTGGGGTTTTCCCCTCTTACTTCAACAGTCACCTCATTAGTCAGTGTTCCCTTTGTGGTATTGTCACCCTCCAGCAAACATATCCACAGCCTGCATCTCAGTGCTGTGTACTGTGACATGCGGGGCTCTGGCACGACTCCCACATCTTCAGCTTTTATTGACGCATAGAATTTATTCCCTTGTCCACCTAGGAGTCCTCAGCACCAGCTTACGTATAGAAGCGTGTGGGCAAGTACGCCAAGAGCTCGTACGAGTGCAATAGTTGAACTGAAGGCCCGGGGAGGTACTTACACTGCAGACAATAACTCAGCTCTTGTGATCTACCCTTCCCGAAAAGAGTTTCAGAGCACCTGTCTTGCCCACCTCTAAAAAATGTAGCATCTTACCCTGCTCTGAGCTGCGTCTTCTCTTCCTGCACTGAGGCTTTGCAGGAGACCCTGCCTCTTCTGCAGCTTTGTTCTCCACCTCAGTTCCTAAAGTCAGCTCTCCTGTCACCTTTCCGCATTTAAGACTCCCATTCTCCTTTAAATAAACACAAAAAAATGAAACAAACCCAAAGACCACTCAACAGTTTCCCAGGGAGTTTTACCTCCATTTAGCACTTACTTGCTCTGCACTAAACAGTCCTTCCAGAACAAACATTTTGGATGGTTGAGCTGGGTTGTGATCCAGCTCTTCTCGCTGTTCATCAGGGGCTCTCTGGGTGGTCACAAAGTCTTGTGCCGTGTCAGCAGCAGCTGCGCTTCCTATGGCCGCATTGTGGCAGCTTTCAAACAGCTCTCCATTCCAGCTTTCTGCAGCCTTCAGTGTCACCGCATCAGCGCTGCGTGATGCATACATCTCACTGAAAAACTGAAACACATCTTCGTAACTTAATTCCGGCAACTTGTCCTCATCCTCAGATGCGTGCTGTGCTCCGTCAGAGGGCAGGCATTCAGCTGCAGGTGGCTGCACTTCAGGACTCTGTGAGAAACAAAATACAGGGAATTTCCAGATCAAAAAATCACCACCATTTTCAGTCATGGCTGATGGATTTTACTGCTTCTGAGGACTGTGCAGGCCAACCCTTGTTCAGCACATACAGCAGAGTTTGCTTTGCTTATCCCCTCTGGGGACAAGAAGGATCTCCATGCTGCTGGAATGCACAAGGAAACCCTGTCATTTTTACTGAGGTTCTTTTGCTATTTGATAAGCCAGGCCACCCAGTGAGGTGCAATTTCCACCAGAATTTTAGCAAGCATTGACAGGAAGCACTGAAGCTCTCCTAGATAGGACAGCTCTGAGCTGGGGCCAATTCCAAAAGCCAGCTTGGTTCTTCTCATGCATCCAATGAAACTCAAGACTGCCACAAGCTGTCTGGGGCACAGAAGTGGAGCTGATTCCCAGTATCATAACATTAAAGAATCCCATTTTGTGCAGGCAAGGGCTTCCTTCAAAGACAAATGGAGACTCAGGAACTAAAGCGAATTATGGTGAAGTCAAATGTAACACTTTTACAGGAAAAAAAAAACACTCCGCCGATGAGGACACCCACTATGCCGCTGCCCTGAAACCTTACCTGTGTTACAGCACTGCCCCTTTCATGTTTCAAAGCCGTGCTTTGAAATGGGCATTGGCAAACCACGCTACTTTCCCTTTCTACAGCAGATCCAGTGCCAAACTTTTCTCCTTCCTGCCGCAAGCCCAGAACCCTGCGGTCCATGCGTGGGCTCTCCTCCCTTCCCCCTGCTCTCTGTGCGCTGCACTCACCTGCACAAAGACACAGTCGGTGGACGCTGCAGCCGCAGCACTGGCGCTGAGAGTCAGAGGTCCTCCCTGGGCAGGGGGTGAACACTGCAGGGTGACTGCAAAATTCAAACACAGGGATCAGACTGCCAGAACTGCTGCCCAGGGTGCACAGTTCTATTGCTTACTTGCATTAAACACTGCAGTAACCACTCCGTAAGCTAACTCCCTGAAATGGATTATGACCTCCCCACTGATTGTAAGACTGAGTTCTCCACCTTAAAACATATTTCTCCTAAAGTATGTAGACATATTTCAAACATACGTATTGTAGAATTAACCAACACACACACACACACACACGATCTTCATATTCACTCTTCTCTGTCTTAATATCACCTTTTTGATTTGGCTGCTTGACTGTCTCAACACGACATACCACAGAAAGGGGATTCACAAAGGAAGGGCCTGCATGTTCACACACACACACCAGAATGAAAATGGGATCTTATTCCAAAAAGCAGCTCTGTAGATGAAGCAGTTTCTGCGGGTCTCAGGTTCTGGTGACACGCAGACAGAACTTACAAGGAAAGGCACTACTGGCAGGACAGACAATCTGTAAAATCTGCAGTCCTTCTGGGCGAGAGAGAAATCCTTGATGAAATCAAATCTTGGCCAATGTTCACAGTAATTAAATGGTACAAGTGTGACTTGAGACGGCCACGTGATCAGACCCGTTTCCTTGCAACGCCTGACACCTACCCGGGATTCCTCACGAGACAGTTGCTATGATAACCAATATGGATTTTAATCCCTATACCAATTGCCCTTTTTCATACAAAATCGAGGAACTTTTGTCCAGTTTGGAGCAACAAACACAAGAGCTAAACAACATGGAGCGAGCTCGTGGACATCCTTCCACAGCAGCACGAGACACGTGTCTGACTCCTGTTACTTCCAAAGCTTATTGTGAGCAACCTTAGGATGAAATCTGGACATCTTTCAGAAGAACACTCTGTGACCTGCAAACATATTACAGATCTGCAATGTGCCAAAAATCTCATGATACCTGGGCCTCAGTCCCTCGGAACGCCAAAGCATGTTGACAAACCCAAGAAAACCCCCAAAGAAACCTAAAGGGCTACTGTAAAAACAGGGTGAGAGAGCAAAGCAGAGATTGGCTGTAACCTGCTGGAGTGATCCTAAGGAAACAAACATGTAGTACAAAGAGCCTAGCTCCTAAGAGAAGAAAAGGAAGAACCCAAAGGGAAAAAGCACTTGTGAAACAGGAGGCAAGTGTAAAACACAAAGTCCAGATCACAGGCTATAAAAAGCTACAAGTAGAAATTGCACAACTCTTGCACTTAGTAGAGCTTATACGGAAAGCAGCTCGTGAATCAAACGTGCTGTAATGCCTGTACATCAAGGGGAGGAGAACAAACATACCCGTGTAGCAGCCCAGCCTGGAGACCAATTCTGAATGGGTCTGAAGTGCGGAACGGTGCACAAAAGGAATGCTTTGCACTCAGAACACCTTTTCTTGGGTTTTTTTGCCAACTGCAGCAGTGCCTGATCTAACAGCAAGAAAAGCTGCACCTGTGGAAATCCCACTGATGGGTTTGGCCGGCAAAGGGGCCAATTCATTTGTAATACTTCAGCTCTTCCAGCTGAATCAAGATTCCACACACACCTGCATCACCCCCACACTTTTGTCCTTCCCTGCTCATTGCAGAGAAGGCATTTCTAAGCTCTTCTGTCTCTGATACAGTTCATCTCATCAGAGCCAGAAGGAATGAGCAGCTAAAGCACATTCTGTCACCGGCTGGTAGCAAGTAACGGACAGGGAACACACATCTCACTGCAAGCACACACGTCAGATACACACGCAGTGGCAGAGCACTGGGGAAAAACATTTCATGCACCACTTTGCAGGAACTTCTCGAGCAGCAAGTGGAGAACTTTTGCCGTACGTGTTGGATCCCGGCCTTGTAAGCACTGCCCTGGAGATGCGCAGCTGCCGTGTTCTGGAAGGGCAGCACCAGCTGGAGCCCATCGCTGAAGTGGCAGAAGGGAGCACACGGTCTGGAGAGTGTACGTGACCTCGGTGCAGCACGTGTTGAGGACAGGAAAGGGAGCCCCCTGGCCTGGGAAAGCTGGGGAAGCCCAGTGCCCTGGCAGCGACCCAACAGAACCCTGCCATGTTCTGGAAGGGGCCGGAGGCTGCTGGGAAGTTGTTTCCTGGAAAGCAGGGTGGTTCTGGCATGAGGCCGCTCTGTTGCAGCTAGGAAAGCAGCTGTCTGGACAAGGTTGTGGAGCCTCTCCTGAAGTCACCAGTCCTGCAAAACAAAGGGAAACAAGGACTAAGGGAAGGAGTTTTCACTAGCCCTGAAAGGCAGGATGAGGAGCCAAGACTCCACAACATTCCCTGGGAAGACCACCTTTGCTCCAATATTCTTAATCCAGAAACAGACTCTATTATTACACCTAAACATAGAGTAACCGCTGTAGCACTACCACCTGAACACATAGGAACATCAGTGCTGCGCCAACACACAGACATCTCTGGAGCACTCAGCCTCCTGAAACCCTCAGGAGCAAGTGATCGCTGCTCAGAAATGTGCTATTACAAATCAAAATGGGCAGGAGCTGACTAAACCGGCGCAAGCAGTAAGGTAAAATGAAGGGGGAATGGTGAAGCAGGGCTCTACCAAACTCCAGTGCTGACAGCACACAGGCAGCCAAGGCAAGGGCAATGTCCAAATCCTACACGTGACTCTGAGAGCACTTGATGACAAGTCATTCAGCTTGTCAAGGAAAACAAAACCAAAGCCAGCTTTTTCCCAGGTAGCTCAACCTAAACACTCAGACTTTGCCATTTTGTTACTTCCAAGATATTCCCTTTCGTCTTCCCTGGTTTCCTCTCTCAGTCAGTTATGGTTTCATGGAATGGTACTTGCCCTCATACGGTCGGTTACCCATCGCTTCCCACAGATTTAACGACAGCTTATGGAGCAACCCTTCAAGGAGAAGTAACGGTCATCTGGTAGGGCTGTGCCAGCTCCACAGAGACAGGGTGAGGGTGCGCTTACTGCAGCCCCCGACAGAGGCTGTCGTGCAGCCGAGGGGCAGAGCGAACCACCCGCGAACCTCGCTCCCCGTGCCTGCTGGCACCGCATCTCCCTGCACGAACAACAACGGCTTTCCCGCACCGGCGGAGCTGAGCGGCCACCAGCAAGGTCAGGCAACCCTGCTCCGTGCAGGGCAGCCGGTCGCCAAACCCCAGAGCACCCAGTGCTTCTCGGCCCGCAGCCCGGGGCCACCCCAGCTCACCGGGTCTGGCAGCCTCGCCGAGCGTCGAGGGCGAGCACTGGGAGAGCTGGGCCGGGCGGCTGGGCAGCTCCAGCCCGGCCGCCAGCTTCGCTTTGTTGGCGCTCGTCCGGCGCTTGAGGTGCACGAGGAGCTCGGGGCGGTCGCGGCGGAAATTGGGGCTGTAGAAGTGGAGCAGGGCCCCGGCGGAGCTGCCGCAATCGCCCCCCGCCGGGTCCTGCAGGGGCCCGGGCCCCGGCCCCAGCTTGTGGAACCCGTACAGGTTCAGCTGTCTGATGATGCTGCCGAAGTTCTTGGTCTTAAAGAACTCGGCGGCCAGCGCCGCCCCGTCCCCGGCCGCCTCCGCGCCCAGGAGCTCTCGCTCGAAGAGCCGCTGGTCGATGAGCAGCCCCTCGCCACGGGCATCCCAGCGCACGGAGCCGCAGCGCGGGCTGTTCACCAGCTGCCAGAGCTTGGCCGGGAAGTGGCTGGGGTTGACAGCGCCAGGCAGCCGCTGGCCCTCCATGGCGCTCTCCGACAACGGACGCACCGGCCGCTCTCGCTCCACCGGCCGCTGGGCAACGCCCGGCCCCGTCGGCCCGCGCTGGGGAAGCGACACCGGCCCGCGCGCCGCCCGGCACGGGACCGGCTTCAGCCAGCGCTGCCCGCCGGCCCCGGCCCCGCCTCGCCCTCGGCACAGCCGCACCCGCAGCACCGCCAGAGCCCGCCGGGCCCGCAGCGGCTCCCCGGTCCCCCAGCCCCGCCGGTCCCCTCGGCCGCTCCCCGCTCCCTCAGCCCCAAGAACAAAATCAGGACAAGAAGTTCAAAAACAAACCTGCAGCAACAAGACAAAAGCTCAAATCTCATCACTAGCAACAGCTCATCCCAGCTCTCCAACAAACTTTGCTCCTCTAGAACTAGACAGGGAAAAGGGAAACGCGAACCAGCAGTGATGCACAACGCAACTGCTCAGCACCCGCTCAGCGGTACCCAGCCTGACCCGAGGGGCGACCTGCGCCTTCCGGCTGACTCCCCCCACTTTATGTACCAGGTGTCCTGGCTCTGCTTCCTCCAGGATTCCCCTGCCCCTCCTCACTGGCACAGCAGGAGAGACTGGAAAGTCCTTGCTCAGCCGAAGTGCTACTCAGTAACAGCTAAAACAGCCGTGTGCTACCAGCGTGCTTCCGAGAACCAAGGCAGTACACAGCACTGCGCCAGCCGTAAGGAAGAGAATCAATTCTGGCCCAGCCAAAACCAGGACAGTATCCATCCCTTATTCCACCGTTCCCTTCATGCCAGGTCAAACTAATTCTTCAGAGGTTTAACACCTTCAGAAAAGAGCCAACATTCTTTCTGCATACCACTCTAAGGGCAGCAAGCAAATTCCTTGCACTTTTCCTTTCTCTGCCGGGCTGTTGTTCTTAGACCTCAAGGAAGAAGGCAGCACTAAACTCTCCCTCATAAGCACACAGAGGGCTCAAGGCAGCAAGTGGAGAAGCCAAAGAGAAGCCCATGTACATCAGCAGACCCCAGCACTCCAACGAAACAAAAACTCCTTTCTTCCCAAAGGAAAGACAAATTCAACTCACAGTTTTCCTCTCAGAAAACAACACAATAAAATGAACCCAGCTCCCTGCACACCTTCCTCTCCAAGCCCAACTCTCCCAGAACAATCAGCAGCTTCAGAGAACCTTCTGGTGCCTGCTAAGGGTAACAAAGCCCACTTGTGAGCACCCTGCTCCCACTCTTCTCACTGCTCATTCTGTAGCTGAAGCCCACCGAAAATAATCCACTGGGGTTTATGAGGAGTAATGGAAATATCAACTTCATTCCTACACATGGGGACCTCCAGAAAGGTGCCCCCAGCATGGCAATCTGCCCTTGCCTTGCCACCTTAAACACCACTGCCGTACTGACCCTCTGCTGCATCACTTTGGTGTGCTGGAGCACGGCTCCACAGTGCCAACATCCAGCTGCTGTTCCCAAGCACGTAGCACCAGGACAGAAAGCAGTCGCTGAGCATCACCTACACAGGGAAACCTGCAGAAGGGTGCCGCCAACACGGCAAAGAGACCTTATTTGCCACCAAAAGCACCATCTGCGTTCTGCCCCTCTGCTGAATGCAGACAGGTGGCCTGGATCATGGACACACGGTGTGCCAGGACAGAAAGCTCACGCTGCACATCACCTACACAGGTATACCTTGGGAACAGGGCCACCAACGTGGGAATCCAGCCTTGCTTAGCCACATAGAAGTGCATCTGCGTGCTGCCTACCCAGTGCACTCTCAAGTGCCACAGAGCCAAGCTCCCTAAGTGGAAATGTCCAGATCCTGCTCCTAAGGCTAACGTGTTAGAACAGAAACAAGTAACTGGACATGTTCTACACAGGGAGTCCTCTGGAACAGTGCTACCAACATGGGTATCGTCACTTACTTACACACGTAAAACCCCCTCCCTGTAAAGCCTCACTGAACAGCACTCTCTGATGATCAACAAAACATCTCCCAAAGTGCAAACATCCAAATTATGATGCTCAGCATACCATAAGAAACAGAAAGCTGGTGCTTGGCATCACGTAAACATGGTGCCTTCCTCACCACTGACACCAACATGGAAATCCGCCTTTGCTTAGCCACCTAAACCACACAGGGCAGCACTCTCAGACACCCCATAAACCAGGTCCCTATGTGCCAATATCCAGACCCTGCTCCTAAGCCTCACGCCTTAGGACAGAAACAAATAGCTGGACACGTTCTACACAGAGAGCCCTCTGGAAGGGTGCCACCAACATGGATAGCCTCACTTACTTAACTCGCATCAAACTCCATCTCTAAAGCCTCACTGGACACCACTATTCAGTGATCGAGACACCAGCTCCCTGAGCGTGAATGTCCAGACTCTGACGCTAAGCCTAAGGTGCCAGGACAGAGAGACGGTGCTGGGCATCAGCTACAAATGGCGCTCTCTGCAACAGTGCCACCAACAGGGCAATCCATTTGGGTGGCAGCCCCTCTCTTTTTTTTCTCCCTAGGTTTTTCCCCATGGTTTTCGTTAACCCCACGGTTATTTTATCCCCACGTTTTCCCCCTTCCAGTTCCCCTCCTGCTTCCGTTTCCACCTCCCCCCCACCCCCCTTTTTTAAATTATATTTTCCCCACAGGTTTCTCTTTTCTCTCTCCCTCCAGAGTTGTTCGGGGATTTTTTTTCCTTCCGTTCCCTACCCCCAGTTCTTTTCCATAGTGTTTTTTGTTCCACGCTTTTTTCCCAGACTTCCCCCCCCCGCATTTTACTCCTCCTCCCTTTCTCTCTCCCACTGTTTCCTGGCTGGGTTTTTCTCCCCAAGTTGGTGTGGGGATTTGGGTGCAGTTTTTGTTTGGTTGGGTTTTTTCTTTTTTCCATGTTCCTTTTTTTTTTCCTGGATTTTTTCTCCACCTTTTTCTGTTCAAGATTTTTTCCACCCCCCCCCAGTCCTTCCCCCTCCCCCTGTCATTTACCATTTTTTTCACCTGTTGTGAAGGGGGGTTCTTTTTTTGACTCACTCCCCCTGCCTTTTTCCTCCCCTCTACTTTTTCCTCCCCTCCACTCCACTCCCCCCCCCCCCCCCCCTTTCCTTTTCTTTTGCTGGGTTTCCCTAGTTTAGTGCTTTTTGTTTGTTTTGGGTGTTTTTTGAGGGGGGGCAGGTGGTGTGGGTTTTGTTGGGTTTCTGGGATTGTTAAGTTTTGGGGGTTTTTATTCTGGTGTTTCTTACCCCCAAGTATTTTTTGCGTTTTGTTTTTCTTTGTTCCTTTTTTCCGTTTTTTATTACGATTATTTATATTTTGCTGGATTTTATCTATATTTTTTATCAGTGTATTTTATCCACTTTTTCACACCGCCCCCCCTCCTCTCTTCTGGTTGGTGAGGTTTTTCCACACAGCCCATCCCCTGTCTCCCCTCCCACTTTTCTCCCCCGTCCCTTCTCCCGCCGAAATTTCCCCCTCCCCACCTTCCCCCGCCCCCCCCAAGTTGGTTGATTTCTTCCCCACAGTGTTGGGGTTATTCCTCCCCCCCCTTTTTATTTTGGCTGGGATTTTGCTCCAAGCTGCCGTAGGGTTTTGGGTGGAGTTTCTGTTTGTTCGGGTTCCCCCCCCCCTTGTTTTTTTTTTTCCGGGTTCTTTTTTTTCCAGGATTTTTTTCCACTTCTTTTTTCCTCTCCATTTTTTAACCCCCTTTTTTTCCCTCCCCCCCACCTTTTTATCTCTACCAGTTGGTGGGGGCTCTCTTTTTTCCAGTTTCCCTACCCTGCCTTTTTTCTCCTCTCCTCCACACTCCACCATAGTTTATTATTATTTTGTTTATATGTTGCTGGATTTTATCCGTATTTTTTTCCACTTCCCCCCTCCCTTTTTCCCCCCTCTTCTGGTTCGTGGGGTTTTCCACACTGCCTCCCCCACCATCCCCACTTTTCTCCCCTGTCCCTTCTCCACCCAAAACCCTTCCTGACTGGTTTGGGACATTTTGCTCCCCCCGGTTTGTTTTTTGCTCTGTGTGCACACGCACATGTTTTTGGTTTTCAGGTTTGTGGAAAAGGAGAAAAAGAGGCGCTCGTTTTTTTGTGCAGGTGGGTTTGCTATCTCTCCCCCCCCCCCTTTTTTTTTTTTGAGTTTTTCAGGTTGTTTTTTCTCTTTTTCTGATTTTTATTGAGTTGTTTGGTTTGGTTTTTTTCTTCCTGCATTCTTTTCTCCCCACTTCACAGCGCCCCCGCCCCAGTTGGAGCCCACAGGCCCTGGCACCACCTGCCCACAGGGGCACCACCACCTCCAGAGGGACGTTTGTCTCCTCTCAAATGGGCTCCCCCTGGCCAGGGCAGAATTCCTTTCCTTCCCAGCAGCTCACATGGTGCTGTGGTTTAGTTCTGACCAGAACAGCCCAACACAGCCATGCAGCTTTTGCTGAACAGCATTTGCACAGCGCTGAGGCCTCAACAGGGAATGCTGCAGGGTGTACAGCAGGCTGGGAGGGGACACCCCCAGGCAGGTGACCCAGGCTACCAGAACAGGGATCATGCTCAGCAACGAGAGAAAAGGAAGGGTTTTAGGAGGATTATTCATCTTCTGCTCAGAGACTGGCATCAGCCTACCCACAGGAGGTGCCAGTGGTTGCCTCTGCCTCACTTGTGTTATTTTCTTCAGTTCTTGCACTTCTCAGACCATTTTTTCTTTTTAATCTTGACACACACCTCCACACACACACTTCCTTGCTTTAGTCCTCCATTCCCTATCACAGCAGGAGCAAGTGGAATAGAGGAAGCAGTTGTGTGGTGCTTTGCTGCCCACCAAGGACAAGGTCACATTCCCTCAGCTGCACAGTCCAGCTCTGAAGCTGCTCCTGCTTTGAGCACAGAAACTTCTCCCAGTCTAACCCATCCTATGGAGCAAGGCACAAGCTTCTTTATTCCAAACCTCCCTCATAGAAATAGCTTTCAGTTTGCTAACAGCGAGTGCCACAGGGAAAAAAACCACCCGGCCCGGTCCCCGAACAGCCACAGCCCCAGGAGGTGGATTTGTGTGCGAAATTAACACCACAGGTAACTCCACCAGGCTAGAACTCCGTGCTATCCTGGGGGATGCACAACAGCACACTGCTTTGTAGCAGTTGTGTCGTTTCACTGAAGCCTCACACAGGCAGAAGGAGAGAGTCACCGTAGCTTAATCACAGGTAGAGAAATAAAGTGTAACAGGAGCAAGAACACCACCGGCAGCTGTGCACACCCAGCACCGTCCCTCAGGGCAAGGCAAACGCTTCCAACCCCCGCACCGCACCTCATGGGCCGGCTGCGGCACACACAGCCTCGGGTTAGCAGCGAGGTGCTTTGCTCGGGGTGGTTTTCAGCTCTCCTCAGAGTGCCCGCGGGCCCGCGCACCGCGCGCTCGATTCCCAATGGCTGCGCGCGCAGGCGCCAGTCACCGTTTCCCGGCGGGAACCGGCGGCCAATGGCTGTGCGCTGCGGAGACCCGCCGGGGACGTGCCCCGACGGCGCGGCGTGCACGGGGCTCTGTGGAGCATGGACGGGCCCCGGTGTTTGCATTGAGCCGGTGCAACGCGTCCCGTGCTGGCAGGGCGGGCACCGGGCTCACCCCACTGAACGGGCAGCACAAGGCTGGGGGCAGGCGTGCCCCCTGCCAGGAGAGGGACGGCAACCGCAGGACGAGGGGGAATGGCTCCCAGTGGAAACAGGGTAGATTTAGGTCAGCCTCTAGGAAAAAACTCCTCACTAGGAGGGTGGTGAAGCACTGGCACGGGCTGCCCAGGGAAACTGTGGCTGCCCCATCCCTGGAGCTGCAAGGGCTGGAGCAGCTCTGCTCTGGAGCCAGGCTGAGAGAGCTGGGCTGGTTCAGCCTGGAGAAGGCTTCTTAAGGAGAGACCTTAGAGCAGCTCCAGTGCCTAAAGGGGCTACAGGGACCCTGGAGAGGGGCTTTGGACAAGGGGGAATGGCTTTAACCTGCCAGAGGGAAGATAGAGTTTTAAGGTCTCCTCCAACCCAAACCATTCTGTGATGCCAGCAGGTGCCCAAGGAACCGTCACACACCAGTCAACAACAACAACATGGGGCTCTACCACAAGGTAACAACCACAACAAAGAGCATGCCTTTCTCCAGGCTGAGCTGCTGCTGCTCTTCCTTCCAAAAGAAAACATACCCTGCTGCCCTCTCCACCTACTCCTATAAGGGCTGATCCTGGCTGAGACAAAAACCCACTCTTTTTCCCCAGCCCAGGTTTTATAGGCTGGAGCCTGCCCTGATTTAAACACCATCACCTGGACACTGAACTGGGATGAGCTGATGGAAGGAGCAGGTCCTCAGAGGTGCTGGTGGGAGCACAGCCAGCCTCAGGTGCAAGTGACCAAGGGGACATGGTAGGAGAACCTTGCTGGAAGGGGTAGAAGGACTTGGAAGAGTTCAGCACTGAGTTTGGGGGTTACCAAGGAGTCGGTTGTGTAACTGGGGCTCACCTAATGGCCCAGCAGCCTTGCAAAGCATGCCAGGGCTTCACAAGTTGTTCTGGATCAGAAGGGAAAGGGAGGGATGCGAAGGAAAGTCACCCTTCCCATGTGCCCGATACACAGATTGACTCCACAACTTGTTAAAGTTGTAAAGTAGGTATGCTTTTTATTCAGTGCTGAGACGCACGGGAATAATTCCTCAAAGTCATGCTTCCCTCAGTGTTGTTTCCCTCTACATTTGTTCTCTAAAGTTATATATATTCATACAGTTGCACAGTATGCCTATACATATTCATGTCTTACCCCAGTTTGGATTACAGTGAGCTAGAAGGTCCTTTGCGCCTCCACAGTGCCTCTTCTGGTAGTGGGCAGGGGTCTCAAGACGAAGTAAATGAGTCTTCCTCTTCTTAAACTTTTCACCTTTTAGTCTTCACGTATGGCCTTAGGGTTTGGTCATTATCCCAGCCATAAACCATCTGCTTCTCCCCCTTATCAGTAGATTCAGGCATCTGCTTTTCCTTATCAATAGCTGCTTATCAGTAGAATCAGGCATCTGGTTTTCCCTGTCAATAGAAGCAGGTGTCTGCTTTTCCTTACCAATAGTTAATGCCTTTATTCTGCTTGGTAGGCGTGATAGGTACAGACAATACTTTTGTTAAAGCAAGCATTGTTATGGATGGTTCAGTGAAGGTCTCTGCTCAATGAAAGCAAAAAGGGGAACACAGTACTAAGCTATAGAAGGGATGAGACTAACACTGATAGCATTTATAATGCACTTAGGTACAGCAGTAGTACTGTTCTTGAAACATTATGCAACAAAAAGTGGTTAAGTCCAGATCTGGTGCCACCAACATAAGAAGGACATGGAGCTGTTGGAGCATGTCCAGAGGAGGCCACAAGGATGATCTGGAGCACCTCCTGTATGAAGACAGGCTGAGAAAGTTGGGGCTGTTCAGTCTGGAGAAGGGAAGCTGCGTGGAAACCTCATAGCAGCCTTCCAGTATCTGAAGGGGGCCTATAAGGATGCTGGGGAGGGGCTCTCCATTAGGGACTGTAGTGATAGGACAGGGAGTCATGGGTTTAAACTTAAACAGGGGAAGTTCTGGTTAGGTATAAAGAACAAGTTCTTTACTATGAGGGTGGTGAGACACTGGCACAGGGTGCCCAAAGAAGTGGTAAATGGTCTAACACTGGCAGTGTTCAAGGCCAGGTTGGACAGAGCATTGGGTGACACGGTCAAGTGTGAGGCATCGCTGCTCATGGCAGGGGGTTGGAACTGGGTGATCTTAAGATCCTTTCCAACCCTAACTATTCTATGATTCTATATAGGAGGCAGTGGTCCAGAGGGCACCCGGTGTAGAACATGCCCAGCTATTTGTTTTTTCCTAATATATTTGGTTTAAGAGCAGGGTCTGGAGATTTGCACTTAGGGACCTTGTTTATGGAGCATCTGAGAGTGCTGCCCGTGAGGTCGTACACAGATGGAGGTTTACATGGCTAAGAAAGGGTGGATTGCCATGTTGGTGTCACTGTCGCGGAGGGCACCATGTATATGCTGGGCATCAGCTTTCTGTCCTGGCACCTTAGTCTTAGCACTGGGATCTGGGCATTTGCATTTAGGGAGCTGGTATCTCGGTCACCAGAGAGTGCTGCCCTGTGAGGCTTTACATGGATGGATTTTTAGGTGGATAAGGAATTGAGGATATTCATGTTGGTGGCACTGTTCCGGGGGGTACAATGTGTGGGATATGCTCAGCTCCTTGTTTCTGTCCTAACACATTAGGCTTAGGAAAAGGGTCTGGACATTCGCACTTAGTGACCTGATTTATTGTGTGTCTAAGAGCACTGCCCTATGTGGTTGTACACAGGTGGAGGTTTGCACGGCTAAGCAAGGGTGGATTTGCCATGTTGGTGTCACTTGCGGAGGGCACCATGTATAGCTGATGCCCAGCACCAGCTTTCTGTCTTGGCACCTTAGGCTTAGTATCAGGATCTGGATGTTCGCAGTCCAGTGAAGTCTGTGCTTTTTTTCACATACTAATTGTTGTTTGTCTTTGCGTGCTTGACAAGCAGAGCATCCGTGTTTAGGTAACATAGGCCTATGTTATACATGGAGCATCCGATCGGATACACTTGAAATTCCTTCCCTGTTATGGAGAAGATCAAAGCACAGTGGTAAATGAAGCCTGCATGAATCCATGATGAACAGGGAAAACAGCAGTGCTGGTGATCCTTCAGCATGGATCAAGCTCCATGATGCCTGTGTCCCTGCTTATGTGGCTCTGCCTGGGTTCTGCCCAGGAGATGTCTTTGTTAGTTCCAGCAATTGTCATCTGAATGCAGAGATGTTTGTCAGTTCTGTAATCAAAACTTGAAATATTCCTGGTTACATGTTCTCATGTTCTTCTAATGCTGCTTCAGTGAGATTACCCCTGAGGGTAGAAGAATCACAAAACTAAACCAGATTTTGTTAAATGGAAATAACATAACAATGGTAAGTCATCGTGGTTAAAAGGCTGCATGCATTTATTTTCTGTACCTGTAACTCTGTCAGCAGTTAAATTACTTTAAGCTGAGCTTTCCAGAGAATTCCATTGCATAAGGTACTTTCAGATACCTTGCAGGGCATATTTGTCTACGAGTGGTGCTGGAAAAGTGGTGTTATTGCCTTACTTGGCTTATGTTACAGTTTAGAAAGAATAATAAGAAAAAGAGCATGACCCTGTTTTTACTTAGGTGACTGTTTTTCCAGTCTTGAGATGTGCAATGGACTCGCTGGTTTTGTTACCCACTCTGGAGGCTGGTTCATACAGTGGCTTTAAACTCCTGTGAGTGTTTGCATGCCTAAGTATGTAGGTGGAATAGATTTTATCCATTATTTTATATATAAATGTGTTTGCAGCAGTTTGGATGCTTACAAGCTTGTTGTGTCATTTGCTGATGATTATCCATCTGATGCTCAGAGAGCTGTATGTAACTTTTATGTGCTCTGAAAAAATATCTGGAGGCCTGTTGAATGATGCCAGATGGAAAGCACTAGGGGTTTTATCATGTGCTGATGTATGCAGATCAGTACTGAAACAGTAATTAGATATTACGATTATGCATCCTTAAGCTGGATTCTGCAACTTCCTAAATACTACATAAGCAGACCCAGAGTTTTTTGTTTGTTTGCACTCAAGTCTGGAATTCCTCCAGAAGGGCATTCCCAATATTGTAGGAAGAGAAGAGGAAGACTGACTTAGACTCCAGTTGGCTCTGTGTGAAAGAGGAATAATCTCCATTTTGCTGTCGTACCTGCCTTGCACCTCCTCGCTGTGTGTCTCAGCAAGTGCTATCTTGACTTCATTTCTAATCCTTTTTCTGCTTTGGTTATTGTTCTGCATCTCTGAGGGACAGTGCGTGTTCTCACTCCTTGTATGGGGTAAAACTACTACCATCCAGTTCAGCTGGTGGGATGCTGCCCATGAAGCAGAAGCTGGGGATTCTTAGAGTGGAGATTTTCAGCAAGACATGGATGTGTTTCTGGATTAGATCTGGTGTCTCTTCTGGGGACACATCTTCCCACATCAGGAATACTGTGCTTTAGACTTTTTCTTACTTTGGTCCCAAAAGCAGCAGAGCTCTTTGTCTGTAGAAGCGCTCAGCTAACTATTAAGAATGTGTCAGTGAAAGAAATTATCCTCTTCTTTTTTTCCCTTTAGTCCTATTTTTCCTTTTGCGTTTCTTTTTCTGATGTTCAGTTGTTTACTTAAAGAAACTTCTTTATTTTCTTCACAGGAGAATGCTGTGCTGACTTACCCTGCTGCCTGTAGAAGGGTTCAGGCTCTATTAGTTTTTGGGCTGTGCTTAGCAATAGGAGTCAGAAAGGGGAAACCAACTTCCCCGTATAGCGACAGTCTGCGGAAGAATGAGCAATTGGTGAAATCCTGCATGAAAGGAAGCATGTTCTATGTCTTTCTGAAAACAAGCTGTAGTGTTTGTAGACAAAAAAAATCTCCTTGGAGTGAATAACAGAGACAAAACCCAAAACGTGTTTTATCTAGGAACTCCTTTGTGTCTTGTTAAACATTCTTTGTATTTTGGAGGTTCTTTTTGGCATGTGCTTCTCTGGTAGTAACTGACTTCTGTTGCCAGAGGAAGATAATACAAAATCTAAATATCATTTTTGTGGTCTACCATGAAGTCTCCATCTGCTAAAATCTTCTAAAGGAAGAATTGTCACATACGAGCTTGTAAAACTTTACTCTATGGCACTAACACACAATTGTCTTATTCTTTTATAGCTGGTTCCTGGAGGAGAAGGACCTGAAGTATAAATTGAAACAGTTGTCATCTATGAAGACGTATATGTCTATATATATATGTATGTATAGAATATAATATAAATAGAGCTTTTGGAATATGGGTGTGTTTGTTTGTTGCTTATTTTGTTTACACACTCTTGCAGTTGGTATTTGGTAACAGACAGGGATTTCCTCTTCAGGAAACATGCGCTGCTAGTGATGATACTGACTTTGTAAGTTGAAGTCATTACTTTCTTGTAAAGATGCACCAATCTGTCCTGAATGAAAGACTTTCTTTTAGTTACTGTGTTTTGTTATGTAAGTGCACAAGTTAGTTTTTATAACCGGTTGATGGAGTGGAAAGTCGGTCTTTAGTTTTTCTACATCTTTTGCATTTGTTTATGACCCAAGTCTATATAAAAGACAAATCGTGAGCCAAGAGACTGCTGTTCTTTGGAGTACAGGCAGATACTAAGCTGGATCATTTGATTAAACACTGCTTGAGGTTGTGTCACCAGAAACTGGTACAGTGCTGGAGAATGCTGAAAGGCTCTTCAAAGTGTATGCATCTGTTTGATACTCAGCAGCCTTTGGCTCTACTGGCCTTGAGGTTCAGGTCTCTTGGACATCTTTTGCTTGGTAGATACACTTTCTTGTAGTAAGGACACTAATAGTATTTGGCTAGTGAGGAGGGCCAGGGCAGACTTGGTTCATGTTTGGGGGGAGTGAAGAAAAAGGCTGGTGGTACTTCTCATCCACGTCAGCGGTGACTGCTTTCACCACTAAGTGGTGCTGTGTATCCTTAATTAAACTGGGAGCTGCTGTGTGTAAGTTTAATTAAATTGGGAGCTGCCCCTGCCTGCTTGTGAAGTTCAGAGTAGTCCTTTTAGAATAAACATTCTTTTGGCTGCATCTGTTCTCCTGGGATATAAAAACTTAACAGATGTTTGGAGCAACTGCTATGTTAAGGGAATGTCTATAAAGTAAGGAATTGCCGTTTCTGTTTTGTCATGACGGGCAAAAAAATAACTAATTCCAAATCATGTCTACTGCAGCTTATGCTTTCATAATTCAGTATTCAACTGATCTCAATGTGTAAATGTCTTTCGAGAAGGAATCACAGGTGCCTGCTGTTACTGTAGACAAGGAGCGCACAGGCTCACAGAGACAAGACATGCTTTGCCTTCCTGCCACCAGAAAAGGAGTTGAAAAAGGGGGCTCAGGAGCAAGAGACTGCAAGGAAGATCCTTTTGCCTTGCTTTATCTGTCAGAAAATCGGCCTTCTGCTAGCTGGGTCTTGCCTTGTTATACATTGGAAACTTCTTACTTTAGCCTGTGAAAAGGGGAATGTGGTATTTGGACTTGCTTGTTCTGAATATCTGCAGTTGTCATGTTCAGACCGCATGGTGACAAGCTATGCCATTGACTCCCTGGATGGATTTTCATTTCTGCCCCCATTTCCTTCTCCAGCTTTTTTTTTTATTCTTTTTTTTTAAATACAATTAAAAAAATACTCTTTTTCTTTGAGCTTGCATTTGATTGGAATGTCATCAGTTGATTTGGGCTCCAAATGCTTTATTTCCTAGCAATAAGCTGAGTCTTTTTGTCAGAACACCTGAAGTGTTCTAGCCAACATAATATTATGTGTTGTGTTGTTTTTCTATTACCAGTAAGATTCTGTACATATTCCAGTGTGTGCACTTGGTTTCTGCTTCACTCAGGATTTTGAAAATGGTCTTAAACTGAAGAGAGGTTTCATGCTTGGGCGAAGGGAAGAGCAGATCTTGACTCAAAAGCAACTTTACAGGGGGAAAGGTGAACTGTTCTATATCGTTGGGGTTTTATTCTGATAGCACGAACATCTTGTTCTCTCAGGACTGTCTTATGTCTAGGAAAAAAAGCTCGGTGTTGCCTCACCCTCCTTTTCTGGTTATGGGCTTTTTCCATCACTTAGAGGAAGTGCTGAGACTGCTACATTTTAGGAAGACATTTTAATTCATGACTCGGAGGTCTGCACACATCACTCTAAAGGCAGTTTCTGTGCATCCAAATGCTGTTAATCCTGTATAATATGAAAAGAGAGTTTATATTTATAAATTTTAGCTGAGAATACGAAGTATTCCAGGTGGATCTGGCTTGCTTTCATTCAGTATCTCTGTAGCCTGTTGCCTTGGAAGTGCAGGTAATAAGCTTTTCAATGGAATGAGTCACTGCTGGTGTGGGGTTTTTTTTGCCTGCCCTAGAAATCTAGTGCTTAATCATATCGCACGGTCATGTAGAAGTTGTGGACACTGGTGTCCACTTAGGGTGCCACTACACGTAGGTCATTTAACAGAATAACCCTAGGCTTTAAAAACATGTGAAAGTTATGCTTAAAGTTTAGAGCAGGGAAGTAATCAGGTTAAAATGACTTCCTGCTTATGCCATGCAGAGTGATGGTTCAGTTTTTGTGTTCTGTAGGTTTTTGGGCTTTTTTTCTTCTTTAAGATGGCACTGGTTACAATGATCTTTAGTTTTGCTGCATGGCTAACTGGCTTAGTATGGACATGGTTCCTCTCTACCTACTGTTTCAGTTTACTTCAGTTTCTAGCGCTGGCCCTGTGCCATCCTCTGTCCTACACGAGCTGACTTCAGTGTCCAGTTCTTCTCTCTAGAGGGGCAACTGATAACGGCACAGACTGGTTCTTTGGTTCAGCCCAGGTGCCTGCTACTGGGGCTGGAGTGGCCGCAAGTGTCTGCTGTCAGGGTTGGAGTAGCAGCAGTACCTGTCACCACGGCTGGAATGGCTGGAGTGCCTGCTGCTGGGGTTGCAGTTCCTGCAGTGCTCGTTGCTGGGGTCTTGTTCTCCTTGAGGGTACTGGATAGTGCTGAGCAGGGCTCGGCGGGCATGGGACAGGCCCCAGCACGTTGTGGTGATTTTGCCTCTCTGGTATTGCCAGGACGATGCTTTTCCCAGCTAATGGAGTAGTTTTCCTGGATTTGGCACTTGTTCAGGGGTGAAGTTCCACAGCATGGCAGGGGCCACTGGCCTAGGTACTTGGCCATACTATCCCACACGCCCTGCCACTCATAACTGTACAGCCTCGGGGAAGATGTCTGGGGGGTATGCTCACATCGTTGTTTACCCTTAAGCAAGACCTGAACCGTACGCAGCAACACGCTGGTTCCCAGCAAAGGAGCAGGTTGGTTTCATGGGTATTCAAAGCACATTTAAAATCTCTGAAATTCCCAAATGCTACCGTAAATAGCCTGGTGGGGAGGTAGAAGATGTGGGGGGACGTCTCCCCCATAGGTTGGTCCTTCGAGGAGAAAAGGCAAGAGGTACAATTATTAATAGTTCCCACAACGTGGATTCCAAAGTACAGAGGGGATGGCAGTGCTGAGAACACAGAGCAGATTAACAATTTCTAGTACTAAGATGTCAGCGCTATTCTTAACATGAAGACACAAACATGGCTATTTAAAACGTAAGATTTATTATCACTATAAACACCTATAGTGTTATAAATACCAATAAATTTATTAATAAAGCTGTAAATAACATACAAATTTATGAAGAATGCTATAGATAACATATAAATCTATGAATAAAACTATAAATAACATACAACTCTGTGAATAAAGCTGTAAATAGCATGCAAATGTATGAATAAAGCTATAAATATGATACAAATTTATGAATAAAGCTATAAATATATAAATTTATGAATAAAGTTATAAATAACAGAAATTTATGAAGAAAGCTGTACATAACACAAATTTATGAAGAAAGCTATACATAGCAGAAATTTATGAATATAGCTCTAAATAACAGAAATATATGAAGAAGGCTATAAATATATAAATTTATGAAGCTATAAATATATAAATTTATGAAGAAAGCTATAAATAACAAATTTGTGAATAAATCTAAAAATAACAGACATTTATGAATAAAACTATAAATAATATATAAATTTATGAGTAAAGCTATAAATAACAGAAATTTAGGAATAAAGCTATAAATAACATACAAATTTATGAAGAAAGCTGTAAATAAGGTATAAATTTATAAATAAGGCTATAAATCAGATAGAAATCTAGGAATAAAGCTATAAATAACAGATAAATTGATGAATAAAGCTGTCAATGACTGCAGAGTTAGGAAACAGAACAGAAGAGGTGTGACCCTGAACCCGGGCTCCAGTTCTGTGCCGAGCGCTGCTGCCGGACTCGCAGGAGGGAACCAGCCGGCAGCTGCTCCACCTGTTCCCACGCTCCTCATTCTGGTGTCTCCCTCCAGAAGCAGCCCCGCTTCCAGGCTCCGCTTTCTGGCTCGTGGCGATCTAGGAAGCAAACAACACCGAGGAAGTATCAGGCCCTGCCTGTGGCTCACCTGGCAGCACGCACAGCAACTCTGCTGCCATCAGGGACAGCCAAATCCAGCCAAAGGCGGCCTGCGACTGGAAAATCTGAGGCTGTTTTTCTCCTGTGTTGCAGCACACAGGTGCTGTGCACACAGATGCAGCACATGTATCAGCAGGCTGCTGTGAAACTTCTTTAGTGATCTGAGCCAGAAAGGTTGCACTCGTGCACTCACTTCGGCAGCATGGTGGGGTTTTCCCCCGTGGTGTATGTTCTGCATAAAGACCCTCAGTGGGAAGGTCTCTCGTATGCTCTTATCAGGAGTATCGGGCAGACTGTGCCTGACTGAAGACTTATGACCCCATATAAAACTCATTTAATACATTCTCTCTGTGATACTCATGTACTAGAAGCTGGTAAAAATAAGTATGTCCAGGTTTCTATCGACCTTTGGAGACCTTTATAAATACTGCTGGCTACTTCTTCCAACATAGGCTGGCCATCTGTGTCGGAATGAGTGTGCATTTTGGTCAGTATAAAAGCCCAAGCCTCATGCGATATGGGGGAGGAAAAGCCTCTGCGGGGACGCCTGCTAAGGCTGAGCCTGCCACCTCGCGCTGCGATGATGCTTCTCAGAGCTGGTTTTCCTGTTAGTCTCCACAGGGTCCTTGTGCCATGTTCTGTATGTGAGATTGTGTAGTGGAAGTAATGATTGTTGGGATTTTGTGCTTCAAATATTGTAGTTGTGTGGAGTGTGCTTGTGGGATCCCATATGTGTGTGTGTGTGTGTGTGTGTGTGTGTGTTGAGGGCAGACAGTGTTCTGTGTATTTTTTTTTCTCTTGTTGGGTTGCTATAAAAGTTTTTAACGGGCAGCAGTTTAACATTTCGGGCAAGAAAGGGTTAATGCAGAAGTGCGGCTGCCGGCAGGTATTTATGGTTGCAGGCAGCTGTAGCTGCTGCCCAGCAGGCTGGTGTTCGGTGTTTGGTGTTTGTAGCTGTGGAAAGCAGCAACCTCGGAAAAAAAAAGAAAACAAAAAGGGGGAGCAGTGATGCGGCGAACTCCTCGTTTAACCTGCCTGCTTCTCAAGAACGGATAACCTGGAGGAGGGGGTGTGTTTGTGTCCTCCCGCCTACAGGTGCGTGGCAACTGCCTACAGAGTTTGTCAAGTCTTGCCATGAGTTGGACAGATGAATGGAGGAACCTGATGCCTCAGCTGCAGGAGCTGAACGTGAATACCCCAAGCAGATTGAGATAGAGGAAGAGAGAAACCAATGATGGCTAAACATCATTTGGGAGCAACTGAAAAGTAACAGCTTGAATATGTGTGTTTGTAAAGTAGCTATTGTTAGAGGCTTTGATTTTGTGTATGAAACCACCTGTATTTACTAGCCAGTTGCTGATAAGAAACTACACCTTGTATTATATGGATTTGTCACTTGTAAAAGAGATGTCAGAGTATGAAAATTTGTAGTAGCTGCTAGAAAATGCTAAAGCAAAAGATAGAAATATTCTAATACAATGGTAGTGTTATAAAGCAGGTAATGGAACAAATTAAGAGGGTGAGAGAATTCCACTGGTAAGAAATTTCTTTGGCTAGTCCCTTGCTGGCATCAGCATCTTCAACATGCTGCTGCACCCTGTAACAGTTACTCTGCTAATGTAAATCTGTGTGTGTGCCTTGCCATAGTAACAGCTTGTTACTGGATGAAGCAGGTGAAACTGCACTGACAACAAGGTGCAAGGACTGAGGCTGACCAAGTGCCTGCTACCATAATCAAGGGCAAGACTGGGTTGGCCTCTGTGCCTGCCACCAAGAAGAACCTTTAGCTCCGCTGCTGGCTGCAGCCCAGCAGGCGTGGAGCGATGGGGACACATGCCATGCCAGACCTTGATGTGAAGGATGGCCTCCCCTGTTACCGGAGAGCCATACAGCAGAAAAAAGGGGCAGGCCCAGCAGCCTGTAGTTGGCATATGTTGAAAATATGATCTAGCCCAAACCCCCTGCTCAAGTAGTGTCATCCAAAAGATACATAAAACAAAAAAGGGGGAGATGTGGAGACAGTGTTCTCACAGGAGAACGCATAATTGGTGCAAAAACTGAATAATCCTGAAAGACACAGCAAGGCCGTGAGAGGCCCGAGGAAGCTTAAGCAAGCAAGATAAGAAGAACCTGTAATTCACTGAGTTAATGGGAACTGTGGACTGTTGGCAAGCTTTGGAGGTCAAGTTCTCACACCTGTGCTTAACCAATTGTGTGTTAGTCGCTAAGAGTCTTCAAGACATGTATCCAATCATAATATGGCAAATCACTGTAAGTGCCTGTAAGAAATGGTATGTAAGGAGTTAAAGCTTTGTAATAAATTGGCATTCGCTGATCACATTGATGGTTCCTGCGTTGTCCGTGACTCCCGCGTCGACACCGAGCCACTGCCAACTGCTCAGGATCACACTGTGACCACCTCTGCCCACAGAGAATCGGGATTTCCCTCGCTTTACGACATACATGAAAACAGACCTCAGAGTTCAGCTGTTAACCCTTTGTTCAATGCAACTGCTGCTGAAGATCACTACCTAATTGTGCTGCAAAGACAGGCAGCAACAACCCAGAAAGGTAATAAAAACTGTGGCAAACCTGCACCAAAAAAAAAAAAAAAAAAAAAAGAGAACACCCCAATCTCTCCCCAAGTATAGTTACTAGAATTTATCCCCTTTTGTTTTCTGGGTGCTGCCTACAGACATCACACACAGTGAGAGCCAGGTTTTCAAAGCTTTATGACAGACAACCCTTGTGTACCAATGATGTGCCTACAGATTTAAATAGCGGCATCCTTCCATCAGGATTTCGGCAGTCTCATTTCAAAGCGCTCCTGTATTTTTTCAGGCCTGTTCAGGTAACTCAGAAATGGAATTTAGCTCCAAATTTGAGAGAGGCACATATGCTCCCAGGCACTACGGGGAAGGGAAAAAAGGGGTGCTCTTCTTCCTGAAGTTAGTGCGTAGCTTCCTTTAGAAAAGCCATCATCTATCTATCTATCTATCTATCTATCTATCTATCTACCTACCTACCTACCTATCTATATCTATATCTATATCTATATCTATATCTATATCTATATCTATATCTGTATCTGTATCTATATCTGTATCTATATCTATATCTATATCATCTATATCTATATCTATATCTATCTCTCTATCTATCTCCTCCACCCTGAGTGAACTGTATTAAGTACTCTATTTAATCTCTCGGTCTAGAGACCCAGGCTCCAGGAGCCTCAGTTGTGAGTTGACCTCATCTGGAATATTGTGTCCAGTTCTGGGCCCCTCAGTTTAAAAAGGACAGGGACCTGCTGTAGAGAGTCCAGCGCAGGGCAACTAAGATGATTAAGGGAGTGGAGCATCTCCCTTATGAGGAAAGACTGAGGGAGCTGGGTCTCTATGGTTTGGAGAAGAGGAGATTAAGGGGTGACCTTATTAGTGTATATAAATATATAAAGGGGGAGTGTCACGAGGATGGAGCCAGGCTCTTCTCAGTGGCAAACAATGAAAGGACAAGGGGAAATGGGTACAAACTGGAACACAAGAGGTTCCACTAAAACTTGAGAAGAAACTTCTTCTCAGTGAGGGTGACAGAACACTGGAACAGGCTGCCCAGGGAGGTTGTGGAGTCTCCTTCTCTGGAGACATTCAAAACCCGCCTGGACACGTTCCTGTGTAACCTTACCTAGGTGTTCCTGCTCCGGCAGGGGGATTGGACTAGATGATCTTTTGAGGTCCCTTCCAATCTCTAACCTACTGTGATACTGTGATACTGTGAGCGGAGAGAGGCAACGGGGGAGGCTCGAGCCCCCGGCACGCCTTGGGCAGGAGGCGGCAGCTCCGCTGGGGCGAGCAGGCGCGAGCAGGGCGCGGAGCCAGGAGGGAGGCCCCGCCCGAGCGGAGCGGAGCAGGAGCGGTTGGTGCGGCGGTTGGAGCCAGCAGCGCTAGCAGGCAGTGAGCGGGATGGGGAGCGCTCGTGTGAGGAGCAGGGGCGGCTCTGGGAGCTGTGCTCTGGATGCAGCGGCGATGGCAGCGTCGGCAGCAGCCAGAGGCGGAGAGAGGGGAGGCTGCAGCGCGGAGCTGAGGGTGCGGAAAGTGCCTGGAGCGGTTTGGTGAGGCGCGGGTGCACAACAGGTAGGAAGAAAGGGAAGGGAGGGAAGGGAAGGGAAGGGAAGGGAAGGGAAGGGAAGGGAAGGGAAGGGAAGGGAAGGGAAGGGAAGGGAAGGGAAGGAAGAATAGGGAAGAAAGGGAAAGGGAAGGTAAAGGGAAGGAGGGAGGGAGGGAGAGAGGGAGGGAGGGAGGCAGGGAGGGAAGGGAAGGGGGCACCGAGGGAGGGAGGGAGGGAAGGGAAAGGGAGGGGGAACGGAGGGAGAGAGGGAGGGAAGGGAAAGAAGGAGGGATGGAGAGTGGGAGGGAGGGAGGAAAGAGAGAGGGAGGTAGGGAGGGAGTGAGGCAGGAATGGAGGGAGGGAGGAAGGGAGGGAGGGAGAGAGAAATGAAGATGAAGAAAGAGAGGCACGAAGGGTGGAAAGGAGGAAGGGAGGGAGGGAAGGAAGGAAGAAAGGAAGAAAGGAAGGCAAGACAGAAAGGAAGGCAAGAAAAAAGGCAGGAAAGAAAGAAAGGAAGGAAGAAAATAAAGAAAGGAAGGAAGGAAAAAAGGAAGGAAGGAAAAGGAAAGGAGAAGGAAGGAAAAAAAGAAGGAAGGACAGAAAAAAAAGAAAAAGAGAAGGAAGGAAGGAAGGAAAGAAAGAAAGAAAAGCAACAAAGAAAGATGGAAGGAAAGAAAGAAGGAAAGAATGAAAAGAAGGAAAGAAAGAAAAGAAGGCAGGTATGCAAGCAAGCAAGAAAGGGAAACAAGCAAGCAAGAAAGCAAAGCAAGCAAATAAGCAAGCAAGAAAGGCAAGCAAGTAAACAAGAAAGCAAGGAGAGAAAGCAGTGAAACAAAAAAAGGCAAGAAAGAAAGGCAGAAAGAAAAGCAAGAAAGAAATCAAGAAAAAAAGGCAAGAAAGAAAAGGAAGAAAAAGGCAGAAAGAAAGGCAGAAAGGCAGAAATAAAAATAGAAAGGAAGGTAGAAAGGCAGAAAGGCAAAAAGGCAGAAAGAAAGGCAGGAAGAAAGGCAGAAAAAAAAGAAGAAAGAAAGAATAAGAAAGAAAGAAAGAAAAGAAAGAACAGAAAGAAAGAAAAGGAAGAAAAGAAAGAAAAAGAAAAGAAAGAAAAGAAAAAGAAATAAAGAAGGAAAGAAGGAAAGAAAGAAGCAAGCAAGGCAGGCATGCAAGCAAGCAAGCAAGCAGACAAGCAAGGGAGCAATCAAGAAAGGCACGCAAGCAAGTAAGAAAGGCAAGCAAGGAAGCAATCAAGCAAGAAAGGGAAGCAAGCAAGCAAGAAAGCCAAGCAAGCAAATAAACAAGCAAGAAAGGCAGGGAGAGAAAGCAAGAAAGTAAGGAAAGAAAGAAAGGAAAGAAAGGAAGAAAGCAAGAAAGAAAGGATGGAAAAAAAAGGTTAGGGAAGGGAAAGGAAGGGAAGAGAAGGGAAGGGAAAGGCAGGGAAAGGGAGGCAAGGGAAAAGGAGGGGAGGGAAGTGGAGGGATGGGAAGGGATGGGATAGGATGGGATGGGAAGGGAATGAAAGGGAAGGGAACGGAAGGCATGGCAACAGAAGGGCAAGGAAGGGAAGGTAAGGGAAATGAAAGGAAGGGAAGGGAAGGGAAGAAGGGAAGGCAAGGGAAGGGAAGAAGGGAAGGAAGGGAAATGTTAGAAACCAAGGCTAGAAAGCAAGGCTAGAAAGCAAGCGTAGAACGAAATGCAAGAAAGACAGGCAATAAAGCAAGGGAAGAAAGAAAGGCAGAAATAAAGGCAGAAAGAAAGGCAGGCAGAAAGAAAAAGGAGGAAAGGAGGAAAGGAGTAAAGAAAGAAAGGAAGGAAGAAAGAAAGAAAGAAAAAGAAAAGCAACAAAGAAAGATGGAAGGAAAGAAAGGAGGAAAGAAAGAAGGAAGCAAGGCAGGTACGCAATGGAGGCAGGCAAACAGGCAAGAAAGGGAAGCAAGCAAGCAAGAAAGGCAAGCAAGCAAAAAAGGAAGCAAGAAAGGAAAGAAGGAACGAAGGAAAATAAAGAAGGAAGCAAGGCAGGTATGTAAGCAAGCAAGCAATTAATCAAGAAAGGCAAGCAAGCAAGAAAGGAAGCAAGGAAAGCAAGACAGGAAGAAAGGAAGAAAATAAAGGAAAAGAAAGTAATGAAAGAAAGAAAGGAAAGAAAGAAAGGGAGAAAGCAATTAGAAAGGAAGGAAGAAACGAAGGAAGAAATGAAAGAAAAAAGGGAAGGAAGGAAGGAAAGAAGGACAGAGGGAAGAAAGGGAAGGAAGGGAAGAAAGGCAGAAAGAAAGACAAGAAAGAAAAGCAAGAAAGAAAGGCAGAAAGGAAGGCAGAAAGGCAGAAATAAAAGTAGAAAGGAAGGTAGAAAGGCAGAAAGTTAGAAAGGCAGAAAGAAAGGCAGAAAGAAAGAATAACTAAGAAAGAAAGAAAAGAAAGAACAGAAACAAAGAAAAGGAAGAAAAGAAAGAAAAAGAAAAGAAAGAAAAGAAAAAGAAATAAAGAAGGAAAGAAGGAAAGAAAGAAAAGAAAGAAGCAAGCAAGGCAGGCATGCAAGCAAGTAAGGCAAGCAAGCAGTCAAGCAAGCAAGCAGACAAGGAAGAAAGGCAAGAAAGCCAGCAAGCAAAAAAGGCAAGCAAGGAAGCAATCAAGCAAGAAAGGGAAGTAAGCAAGCAAGCAAAAAAAGAAAGGCAAGCAAGCAAGAAAGGAAAGCAAGCAAATAAGCAAGCAAGAAAGGCAAGGAAGTAAACGAGAAAGCAAGAAAGTAAGGAAAGAAAGAAAGGAAAGAAAGAAAGGAAGAAAGCAAGGAAGAAAGCAAAGAAAAAAAAAGGTTAGGGAAGGGAAAGGAAGGGAAGAGAAGAGAAGGGAAAGGAAGGGAAGGGGAGGCAAGGGAAAAGGAGGGGAGGGGAGTGGAGGGATGGGAAAGGATGGGATAGGATGGGAAGGGAAGGGAAGGGAAGGGAAGGGAAGGGAAGGGAAGGGAAGGGGAGGGGAAAGGAGGAGAGGGGAAAGGAGGAGAGGGGAGTGGAGGGATGGGAAGGGATGGGATAGGATGGGAAGGGAAGGGAAGGCATGGCAAGAGAAGGGTAAGGAAGGGAAGGTAAGGGAACAGAAAGGAAGGGAAGGGAAGGGAGGAAGTTAAGGCAATGGAAGGGAAGAAGGGAAGGCAAGGGAAGGGAAGAAGGGAAGGAAGGGAAATGTTAGAAAGCAAGGCTAGAAAGCAAGGGTAGAAAGAAATGCAAGAAAGGCAATAAAGCAAGGGAAGAAATAAAGACAGAAATAAAGGCAGAAAGAAATACAGAAAGAAAGGAAAGAAAGAAAGGCAGAGAGAAAGAAAGGCAGACAGAAAGGCAGACAGAAAGGAGGAAAGGAGGAAAGGAAGAAAGGAAGAAAGGCAGAAAGAAAAGCAGAAAGAAAGGCAGAAAGAAAGGCAGAAAGAAAGAGAAAAGCAACAAAGAAAGATGGAAGGAAAGAAAGGAGGGAAGAAAGAAAAGAAGCAAGAAAGGCAGGTATGCAAGCAAGCAAGCAAGGCAGGCAGGCAAGTTAGGCAGGCAAGCAATGTAGGCAGGCAAGCAAGCAAGAAAGGGAAGCAAGCAAGCAAGAAAGGCAAGCAAGCAAGAAAGGAAGCAAGGAAGGAAAGATAGGAAAGAAAGAAAAGCAACAAAGAAAGAAGGAAGGAAAGAAGGAAAGAAAGAAAATAAAGAAGGAAGCAAGGCAGGTATGCAAGCAAGCAGGCAAGGCAGGCAAGCAAGCAAGCAATTAAACAAGCAAGAAAGGCAAGCAAGCAAGAAAGGAAGCAAGGAAAGCAAGACAGGAAGAAAGGAAGGAAATAAAGGAAAAGAAAGTAATGAAAGAAAGAAAGGAAAGAAAGAAAGGAAGAAAGGAATTAGAAAGGAAGAAAGAAAGGAAGGAAGAAATGAAAGAAAAAAGGGAAGGAAGGAAAGAAGGACAGAGGGAAGAAACGGAAGGAAGGGAAGAAAGGCAGAAAGAAAGGCAAGAAAGAAAAGCAAGAAAGAAAGGCAGAAAGAAAAGCAGAAAGGAAGGCAGAAAGGCAGATTTAAAGTAGAAAGGAAGGTAGAAAGGCAGAAAGTTAGAAAGGCAGAAAGAAAGGCAGAAAGGCAGAAAGAAATAAAGGCAGGAAGAAAGGCAGAAAAAAAGGCAGAAAGAAAGGCAGAAAGAAAGAATAAGTAAGAAACAAAGAAAAGAAAGAACAGAAAGAAAGAAAAGGAAGAAAAGAAAGAAAAAGAAAAGAAAAAGAAATAAAGAAGGAAAGAAGGAAAGAAAGAAAAGAAAGAAGCAAGCAAGGCAGGCATGCAAGCAAGTAAGGCAAGCAAGCAGTCAAGCAAGCAAGAAAGGCAAGCAAGCAAGCAAGCAGACAAGCAAGAAAGGCAAGCAAGCCAGCAAGCAAGAAAGGCAAGCAAGGAAGCAATCAAGCAAGAAAGGGAAGTAAGCAAGCAAGCAAAAAAAGAAAGGCAAGCAAGCAAGAAAGGGAAGAAAGCAAGCAAGCAAGAAAGGGAAGAAAGCAAGCAAGCAAGAAAGGGAAGAAAGCAAGCAAGAAAGCAAAGCAAGCAAATAAGCAAGCAAGAAAAGCAAGGAAGTAAACAAGAAAGCAAGGAGAGAAAGCAAGAAAGTAAGGAAAGAAAGAAAGGAAAGAAAGAAAGGAAGAAAGCAAGAAAGAAAGCAAAGAAAAAAAAAGGTTAGGGAAGGGAAAGGAAGGGAAGAGAAGGGAAGGGAAAGGAAGGGAAGGGGAGGCAAGGGAAAAGGAGGGGAGGGGAGTGGAGGGATGGGAAAGGATGGGATAGGATGGGAAGGGAAGGGAAGGGAAGGGAAGGGAAGGGAAGGGAAGGGAAGGGAAGGGAAGGGAAGGGAAGGGAAGGGAAGGGGAGGCAAGGGGAAAGGAGGAGAGGGGAGTGGAGGGATGGGAAGGGATGGGATAGGATGGGAAGGGAAGGGAAGGCATGGCAAGAGAAGGGTAAGGAAGGGAAGGTAAGGGAACAGAAAGGAAGGGAAGGGAAGGGAGGAAGTTAAGGCAATGGAAGGGAAGAAGGGAAGGCAAGGGAAGGGAAGAAGGGAAGGAAGGGAAATGTTAGAAAGCAAGGCTAGAAAGCAAGGGTAGAAAGAAATGCAAGAAAGGCAATAAAGCAAGGGAAGAAATAAAGACAGAAATAAAGGCAGAAAGAAATACAGAAAGAAAGGAAAGAAAGAAAGGCAGAGAGAAAAAGGCAGAAAGAAAGGCAGAAAGAAAGGCAGACAGAAAGAGAAAGGAGGAAAGGAGGAAAGGAGAAAGAAAGGCAGAAAGAAAGGCAGAAAGAAAGGAAGAAAGGAAGAAAGAAAGAAAGGCAGAAAGAAAGAAAGAAAGGCAGAAAGAAAGAAAGAAAGGCAGAAAGAAAGAAAGGCAGAAAGAAAGAAAGGCAGAAAGAAAGAAAGGCAGAAAGAAAGAAAGGCAGAAAGAAAGAAAGGCAGAAAGAAAGAAAGAGAAAAGCAACAAAGAAAGATGGAAGGAAAGAAAGGAGGAAAGAAAGAAAAGAAGCAAGAAAGGCAGGTATGCAAGCAAGCAAGCAAGGCAGGCAGGCAAGTTAGGCAGGCAAGCAATGTAGGCAGGCAAGCAAGCAAGAAAGGGAAGCAAGCAAGCAAGAAAGGCAAGCAAGCAAGAAAGGAAGCAAGGAAGGAAAGAAAGGAAAGAAAGAAAAGCAACAAAGAAAGAAGGAAGGAAAGAAGGAAAGAAAGAAAAGAAAGAAGGAAGCAAGGCAGGTATGCAAGCAAGCAGGCAAGGCAGGCAAGCAAGCAAGCAATTAAACAAGCAAGAAAGGCAAGCAAGCAAGAAAGGAAGCAAGGAAAGCAAGACAGGAAGAAAGGAAGGAAATAAAGGAAAAGAAAGTAATGAAAGAAAGAAAGGAAAGAAAGGAAGGGAGAAAGGAATTAGAAAGGAAGAAAGAAAGGAAGGAAGAAATGAAAGAGAAAAGGGAAGGAAGGAGGGAAGAAACGGAAGGAAGGGAAGAAAGGCAGAAAGAAAGGCAAGAAAGAACAGCAAGAAAGAAAGGCAGAAAGGAAGGCAGAAAGGCAGAAATAAAAGTAGAAAGGAAGGTAGAAAGGCAGAAAGAAATAAAGGCAGGAAGAAAGGCAGAAAAAAAGGCAGAAAGAAAGGCAGAAAGAAAGAATAAGTAAGAAACAAAGCAAAGAAAGAACAGAAAGAAAGAAAAGGAAGAAAAGAAAAAAAAGAATAGAAAGAAAAGAAAAAGAAATAAAGAAGGAAAGAAGGAAAGAAAGAAAAGAAAGAAGCAAGCAAGGCAGGCATGCAAGCAAGCAGGTAAGCAAGGCAAGGAAGTAAGGCAAGCAAGCAATCAAGCAAGCACAAAAGGCAAGCAAGCAAGAAAGAAAGCAAAGCAAGCAAATAAGCAAGCAAGAATGGCAAGGAAGTAAAGAAGAAAGGCAAGCAGGTAAACAAGAAAGCAAGGAGAGAAAGCAAGAAAGTAAGGAAAGAAAGAAAGGAAGAAAACAAGAAAAAAGGAAGGGAAAAAAATGTTAGGGAAGGGAAAGGAAGGGAAGGGAAAGGAAGGGAAGGGAAGGGAAGGGAAGGGAAGAGAGTTAAGGCAATGGAAGGTAAGGGAAGGAGTTAAGGCAATGGAAGGTAAGGGAAGGGAAGGGAAGAGAGTTAAGGCAATGGAAGAGAAGGGAAGGGAAGGGAAAGGAAGGGAAGAGAAGGGAAGGGAAAGGAAGGGAAGAGAAGGGCAGGGAAAGGAAGGGAAGGGGAGGGGAAGGGAAGGGAAGGGAAGGGAAGGGAAGGAGTTAAGGCAATGGAAGGGAAGGAGTTAAGGCAATGGAAGGGAAGGAGTTAAGGCACTGGAAGGGAAGAAGGGAAGGCAAGGGAAGGGAAGAAGGGAAGGAAGGGAAATGTTAGAAAGCAAGGGTAAGTGTAAACACCAAGAAAGAAAGGCAGATAGTAAGGCAGACAGAAAGAAAGGCAGAAAGAAAGGCAGGCAGAAAGGCAGAAAGAAAGGCAGACAGCAAGAGAAAGGAGGAAAGGAGAAAAGGAAGGAAGGAAGGAAAGGAAGGAAAGGAAGGAAGGAAGAGAAAGAAGAGAAAGAAAGAGAAAGAAAGAAAGAGAAAAGCAACAAAGAAAGATGTACAGAAAGAAAGGAGTTAAGAAAGAAAAGAAAGAAGCAAGAAAGGCAAGTATGCAAGCAAGCAAGCAAGTCAGGGAGGCAAGTTAGGTAGGCAAGCAATGTAGGCAGGCAAGCAAGCAAGCAAGGGAAGCAAGCAAGAAAAGAAGCAAGGAAAGCAAGAAAAGAAGAAAGGAAGAAAATAAAGGAAAAGAAAGTAATGAAAGAAAGAAAGAAAAGAAATAAAGGAAGAAAGGAATTAGAAAAGAAGAAAGGAAGGAAGAAATGTAAGAAAAAAGGGAAGGAAGGAAGGGAAGAGGGAAGAAAGGGAATGAAGGGAAGGAAGGGAAGAAAGACAGAAAGAAAGGCAAGGAAGTAAAGCAAGAAAGAAAGGCAGAAAGAACGGCAGAAAGAAAGGCAGAAAGGCAGAAATAAAAGTAGAAAGTAAGGTAGAAATGCAGAAAGTTAGAAAGGCAGTAACACAGAAAGAAATAAAGGCAGGAAGAAAGGCAGAAAGAAAGGCAGAAAGAAAGGGAGAAAGAAAGAGAAAAAGAAAGAGAAAGAAATAGATAAGGAAAGAGAAAGAAGGAGAGAAAAGAAAGAAATGAAAGAAAAGAAGAAAAGGAAGGAAAGAAAAGAAAGAAAGAAAAGAAAGGAAAGAAGGAAAGAAGGAAAGAGAAAAGAAAGAAGCAAGCAAGGCAGGCATGCAAGCAAGCAATCAAGCAAGCAAGAAAGGCAAGCAAGCAAGCAAGCAATCAATAAAGGCAAGAAAGCAAGCAAGCAATCAAGAAAGGCAAGCAAGCAAGCAAGCAAGAATAGCAAGCAAGCAAGGAAAGCAAGCAAGCAAGAAAGGCAAGGAAAGAAAGAAAGCAAGAAAGCAAGGAAAGAAAGAAAGGAAGAAGAAAGAAAGAAAGAAAGGAAGGAATAGTAGAATGAAGAAAGAAATGAAAGAAGAAAAGGGAAGGAAGGAAGGAAGGAAGGAGGGAGGGAAGGGAAATGGCAGAAAGAAAGGCAAGAATGAAGGGCAAGAAAGAAAGGCAGAAAGGAAAGGCAGAAATGAAAGGCAGAAATAAAGGCAAGAATGGAAAGGAAAGAATAGAAGAAAGGAAGGAAGAAAGGAAGAAAGGAAGGAAGAGAAGAGAAGAGAAGAGAAGAGAAGAGAAGAGAAGAGAAGAGAAGAGAAGAGAAGAGAAGAGAAGAGAAGAGAAGAGAAGAGAAGAGAAGAGAAGAGAAGAGAAGAGAAAGAAGAGAAGAGAGAAGAGAAAGAAACATTATTATAGTTGGAGCTATTGATAGAGACAGATAACAAGAGAGATAGACAGACATAGATGGATACAGAGACAGAGATACATGTACAGATGAAGGCTGAAAGATCTTTTCATCCAGAAAAGATGAAAAATTACACAGTTAAATGCTACTGTAAAGTATCCTATGGATGGCTGTGAAAAACCTCCAAGTGCAACTGGCTGCAAATCCACTTCATTTCACACCTACCAGAATATTCAGGTTTAGCTACTCCTGGAAACCCAGTAGGCAGCGAAGCCTACTGGACCTGCAAGTGTAGGAATTTGCAGGATGTTTCAAACCTATTCTCATCTTCTATGCCTGGGCAGTTGCTTCAAGGGTGGGATTGGCTTGTGTTCAGCTCCAGATCTCCAGACCAAGAGATACATCTTGTCTAGGAAAGATGGGGGATAATGAACCTGGGAATAAATTAAAAGATGCAAGTTACAGGTTTGCAATGATGTCTTCTATAAACCTCCCTGGTAAAGTTGACAGTTTTAGTAAGTACAAATACCGATACCATTTGTAGTTAACAATGCTAGAAAAAAAACAGTAGCTACTCTAAAAATGTTAGAACATCTTATGCATGTTAAAACATGCATATGAGGAATTTTCTTAATGCAATTAAACCAGGGTGATGATCCAGAAGGTCGCTGCTTTTTTTTAGACTTTTATGTAGGGTTGACTACAGCTTTTGCAGCAAAGAACTTAAAATGCAGGCTATGAAGATTTTTAAAAAGTGTTATGATGTTCAAATCAGATTATCCTGAAATAAGCATCCTTTTCTATTCAGGTCTTTCAGTGAATCCTTAGACTGAGAACTCTGAATGTGTGCTCTGCTATATAATAAACCATTAAAACAGCACATAAATTCCTGCTGAAAGGACAACTTCTCTAAATCTGTACCAGCACTGCCTGGCAGCACGGGCTCCTGTGTCTCCTCAAACAGCGCTGCGTCCTCCAGGGTGTCATGGGTCAGTAAGCCAGGAGAGGGCACCTCTTGCCAATGTCCACGGCTTTGTTCCGGAGTTGTATAAAATCAGAAAACATCATTAGTAACTGAAAGCTTTACAGTTTCTACAGGCAAAACCAACCAAACAAATAAACCCATTATTTCCATCACAGGCACAGTTTAAAAGCAAGAAGAATGAAATCCTTAAGCCCTCTGCTAGACCAGGCCAAATGCTATAAGTTGTAAGAGCTAAAAATGGTTGAGAATTACATCTTCTGGCACAGTTGACCCTGGGACACAAAGAAAACCCTTTCTTATTGCAAAATAACAGTAGATGAGAGTTCTGAAAAGAAGAAATCTGGCAGCCGCAAGGCTCAACAAGTGAGTAAATCCCCAAAAAGGGTTTTGGATTAGCTTTAAAATTGTTGGGAACTCAGATAATCCTGAGACCGATGCTACTCTCTCAGCAGCTTAAAGCTTTCAGGACACTTAAAAACCCCTGTCAGAGCAGTAAATAAATGATCAACAGTTCAAACAAGCCCTCAGGCCCAGGATGTGCCCAGTACATTCCTTTCAGTGGTGGGGCTGAGGAAGAAGGGCTGCAGGGGACAGACACTCAGCACATGGAAAGAATTGCCTGGGAGAAGGATTTGGGGGATTTTGTGATCTGGTTGCTGGCTGCTGGCCCAGGGGTGTCCCAGGCTCACTGTGCACACAGACACGGGTGTGGGGAGCTGGGCAGGGGGAGGAGCCTGGGGACAGTTAGCGAATTTTCCATAGAAAGCTAAGAGCTAGTAATTCTTCTGAATAACCAGCATGACATAATGGGCAATTTCATCTATGTCTGATGTTCAGCTATGTCTGATTTCATTCAGGGCAACTCCCTAGTGTGCTGTGTTTTCTCAGAGGAGAGCTTCTATCAGTCTTAAACTGCATTGTCAATTAATAGGTAAAATATATTCCTGCTGACCAGAAAAACTGTACTTTCCAATTAATTCAAGCATAGTGAGATTCACATATAAAATCCAGGTCTGAACCTTAGTATTTTTACTGCAATGACCCTCAGAAAGCTACTACTGGGTCTCCATCAGGCTGCATACCCCGTAACTGTGCAGGTCGTTAAGTTACTTGAGGAACAGACTGCCAAAAGACACAAGTGGCTGTAATAAGCAGAAAGTGTACTGATAGGGGTGGTTCTGTGCTCTGTCTGAAGGGAATGTCATGTCTGCAAAAAAGAAATCTTCAATTTTTGTTGTGAGTGAATCATATAATACAGTCAGGCAAAAGTCATAGTACTGCCTGAACACTCTAGAGGATAGGTGTGAACTTGCATGAGTGAAAAAACGTTCTTTGAGCAGGATCCTTGAGAACCCAGTTGTCATGCGCCAGCCTTTTTTGAAATCTTTTGACATGCTCAGTGACATGTTAGATTTGTTACAATTCATAAGCTGGATAAACTTTCTTTTTTGAGAGGAGAAAATCACCCAACAAAAGTTCCCTTAAATAAGACAAAGTCCACATCACTAATTTAGATTAACAAGGAATAAGGATGTTGTTCTGAAGTTGAGCATTACAGAACCTGTCATGTCAGCGAGAAGATATCCCAGCATCTTACATGGTGCACCTGCAGTACAGGGGCCCGAACGCCACAGCTTTATCCTACAGTGCCACCAGGAGGAAAACAACGAAATGCCTCGATAAAACAAACAGCAGGACATCAACAGGTTTGTAAAAATCATATTGAAGTAACAACTTGGAAAATTAAGCTGAGCAGCAGCAGTTGGCTGAGGACTTCTTAAATCACCTTAATTTATCTCACAAAATCACATTTTCTGCTGGCTACAGTAGCTACTTTATGCTCCTTGGCCTCTGACGAGAGGACAACTGATGTTTGAACTGCATACTGTGTAAACAGGATGTTCAGCAAACCAGGTATTGAGCATTGCAAGGACAAGTCTACAAAGCATTTTCACTGAAGCAGGAACACAGGAATAAAAGGGCCCTTATGCACTCTACCGTAGCATGAAAGCCAGAGCAATGTACCCCATAATCACATCACAAATCCCCCTTGTAGCACCCCACTTCATCTATAGCCATTGCTGAAACAAGAAAATTTACATCTAGCAATAAATGTCAAGCCAAAGAGCAGTTTCTGGAAAGCCAAAGATCCAGGGAAGTCAGGGCTCAGTGTAGTAGACAGTGGTAGTAAATGAGAGTACCTGGCCCCAAGCTGTACCTCCAGTACAAAGCCAGGCAAAGAACGTGTCATGCTGGAATTGAAGCTATCACACAGGAGCAGCTTTTACTCTGAGCTGGATTACTCATCTGGTGATCTGAGGTTAAGGGCTTCAGAGTTCATGAGCTGGTTGGTGTGAAGGGAGGTGAAGGAGGCCTGAGACAGGAGTATGGATTTTGGTCTCTACTTTTGGACTGTGGCTCAACATGCCCAGCATCACGCCTCCAGGATACACCCTGGGATACAGTTTGAACTACCTTCCTACCACTCCCATCAGCTAAAATTGCAATGGCCCAACATAACAGCTCTGTAGAGCTTTCTCATGCTACAACCCTGAGAACAAGGCTTCGTTCTGGGAATATTCTTTCACTAAATTCGTTTGTTGTTTGGTTTGAGGTTTGGGATTTTTTTAAATGGGTATACTTTGCACAGGGAACTATTTTTACTTTTATGAATCTTACCGATTTTCTGCAGCATCCTGTTCCATAACAAGTGGCTGTTCCAGCTTCTGCAAGAGCAGCATCTATTAATCAAACAGCTGCAGGGGGAGAGGGCAGCATTAACACTGGATCCAAAAGTTACTTGTGAAATAAAACTCATTCCGACCATGGCATCAGGATCATGCTCACTGGCAGGTGTATGTTGACCTTTCACACTCACAATGTGTTAGTATCACACCTTGGTCCCCATCTCCACCTGCTCTCAGGTGCTCTGCTTGCCAGCTGGTTATCACAGGGAACAAGCATGTGTTTGCTTTCCTCCTTTTGGTCTTAGTGTAAAGTTTTTGGATGCTGCTGTGTTTCTTTAACTGCACTCTGTTTAACCAGCTCACTTCCTCCTCTAACACGGATAACACGTTATTTGTGAAACAGCAATAAAATGCTAAATATCAGCATAATACTGAACTGAACATCAAGGGAAAGTGCTTCCTGCCTTGTTGCATTTTATGTACTGGCTTTTTAAGAATCACAACTAATTCTTAAGCACTGGGCTTCAGTTGGGCACAGGTGCTGCAGGCAGCATAGGAGCCCCCTTTATTACTTTCACCTGGGAAAAACTGTTTTGGATTCTGTCCTCACATTGCCTATAATAATTAGAAAGAATAAAGAAAGAGAGAGAGAAAGAGAGAGAAAGAGAAAGGAAAGAAGGAAGGAAGGAAGGAAGGAAGGAAGGAAGGAAGGAAGGAAGGAAGGAAGGCAGGCAGGCAAGGGAGCAAAGCAGGCAAGCAAGCAAGCAAGCAAGCAAGCAAAGAAAGAAAGAAAGAAAGAAAGAAAGAGAGAAAGAGAGAAAGAGAGAAAGAGATGTCGTGGTTTAACCCCAACCAGACAGCTTTCACTCACTCACTCCCCTCCTTTCTTGCCCTCCCCCTACTCCTGGAGGGACGGAGAGGAGAATCAAAAAGAATGCAACTCCCACGGGTTGAGATAAGAACAGTTTAGTAACTAAGGTATAACACAAATCACTACTGCTGCCACCAATAATAGTAATGATAAAGGAAATAGCAAGGGAAGAGAATACAACACCCCATCACCAGGCGACTGATAATTCACCTCCCCAGCCTGACCAAGCACCGACCGATACCTCCTCCAACCCTGCAGGCCCTCTAGCCCTTCCAGGTAACTCCCCAGTTACATCCAGGGCATGACGTGCTGTGGTATGGAATACCTCTTTGGTCAGTTTGGGTCAGGTGTCCTGTCTCTGCTTCCTCCCGGCTTCCCTCCTCCCTGGCAGAGCATGAGGCCCACAGAGTCCTTGGCCAAACCAAACCATCATTGTTTTTCAGCTCTGTTCCCTGCTGAAAGTCAAAACACAGCACTGCACCAGCTACCAAGAAAGAGAAAAATGACTGCCACTGCTAAACCCAGGACATTATCCACCCCTTATTCCATACCATTCACGTCATGCTCAGTTCCCACATTTTCAATATACCATCGCTCTTATCTAAGTGCACTCTCATTGTAGTGCATGGACCAGTCCCTATAAAGCTGCTGAGTCCATCTGGTCCATGATGTCAGGCTCCGTCTCTTATAACAACCTTTCAGAGCACGAGAGGCTATGTGCAGTGCTCACACACATGAATAACATGGGCAATAGTGTCCATTGCTAAGTCCACCCCTCGATCATGAGTCCATCTCGATGTTGCATCTCTGCTCTGTTGGCCTTAAGGGTCATGGGCCCACCAGGCTCAAAATAATTCACTGTCCCCTTCAGCAGTTTCTGCAGCTTGTTGCTGGGGACTCCATACAGCTGCCTTCCATCTCCAATGCTTCCAAAGCACTGGAGGGGCCCAGTGGACTAGATACTTGCCCATACTGTCCCACATGCCCTGCCACTCATGGCTGTCCAGCCTTGGGGGAAACCTCTTGGTCCTCCCATATTGTTGTCTAACCCCAGACAAGACCCAGACCTGACTCTGCTTCACTTTTGAGATCAGACAAAATGGTGGTGGGTAAAACACACTCTGTGTGTGTGCCAACATGCTGATCGCACCACAATCAGCAGGCAGGTCATAGTGTCCATTGCTAAGTCCACCCCTCGATCATGAGTCCATCTCGATGTTGCATCTCTGCTCTGTTGGCCTTAAGGGTCATGGGCTCACCAGGCTCAAAATAATTCACTGTCCCCTTCAGCAGTTTCTGCAGCTTGTTGCTGGGGACTCCATACAGCTGCCTTCCATCTCCAATGCTTCCAAAGCACTGGAGGGGCCCAGTGGACTAGATACTTGCCCATACTGTCCCACATGCCCTGCCACTCATGGCTGTCCAGCCTTGGGGGAAACCTCTTGGTCCTCCCATATTGTTGTCTAACCCCAGACAAGACCCAGACCTGACTCTGCTTCACTTTTGAGATCAGACAAAATGGTGGTGGGTAAAACACACTCTGTGTGTGTGCCAACATGCTGATCCCCACCACAATCAGCAGGCAGGTCCCAAGGATACCCAAAGGCCATTCAAAACCTTCAGAACTCTCAAGCGATGCTGCTGTACTTGTCACTGGGGCTGGTGTAGCTGCTGTGCTTGCCGGCTCTCCCACCACCAGCTTCTCTTCTCCTGAGTCCAGCTCTTCCTCCTCTGCCTTGCTGGGAAATGCTGCGGGGTCTCCTGCGTCCTCCTGGGGCTCGGCGGGCGGCTTCCGGGGAATGCTCTCGGCCGTCGCGGGGCTGCGCTCGGCCGCGGGGCTGCGCTCCTCCGCGGGGCTCGGCTCCTCCGCCGCCTCCTCCCGCTCCTCGACCGCCCCGACCTCCTCCACCGGCAGCCGTCCCCTTGCGGCCTCCGGTCCTGCCGCCGTTTGGTCCCCGGGGCCGCTCTCCCGGGCCGCTTCAGCAGCCGCCGGCTCCCGGGGCCGCGCCCCCTCGGCTCCCCGCGGCCTCACGCAGACGGAGGCGAGGGCGAGGGCCAGGACGGTGAGGAGCAGCCGGACGGCCAGGGACCAGTCCACGGCCACGTCCGTCCCGTCCTGCTGCTGGAGCCCGCCCGTATTACAAGTCATTGCCATAAAGTACAGTGAGACAGAAACCTTAGCCCAAGCCCCACACTTGATAAACACTAACACAGCAAATACCGGCTCTAAGTAAGTTACAACATTCTGAAGCTGTGAGATCAAGAGGAACAACTCTGAGAGCCAATAAATCAGCATTGTGACGGTCAGATCTGTCGTTTTCTCAACCCCTCAGGCCCCACGTTGGGCGCCAAAAAAGAACTGTCGTGGTTTAACCCCAACCAGACAGCTTGTTACCCACTCCCCCCCCTTTCTTGCCCTCCCCCTACTCCTGGAGGGACGGAGAGGAGAATCAAAAAGAATGCAACTCCCACGGGTTGAGATAAGAACAGTTTAGTAACTAAGGTATAACACAAATCACTACTGCTGCCACCAATAATAGTAATGATAAAGGAAATAGCAAGGGAAGAGAATACAACACCCCATCACCAGGCGACCGATAATTCACCTCCCCAGCCTGACCAAGCACCGACCGATACCTCCTCCAACCCCGCAGCCCCTCTAGCCCTTCCAGGTAACTCCCCAGTTACATCCAGGGCATGACGTGCTGTGGTATGGAATACCTCTTTGGTCAGTTTGGGTCAGGTGTCCTGTCTCTGCTTCCTCCCGGCTTCCCTCCTCCCTGGCAGAGCATGAGGCCCACAGAGTCCTTGGCCAAACCAAACCATCATTGTTTTTCAGCTCTGTTCCCTGCTGAAAGTCAAAACACAGCACTGCACCAGCTACCAAGAAAGAGAAAAATGACTGCCACTGCTAAACCCAGGAC